>NC_064922.1:866773712-867076742 GCF_023897955.1 Schistocerca gregaria
GATGTTTGATATTATTTGATATTCGACAGATTACTGTTAGCAGGCCTACTTAGCAATAGGCAAGCGTATTACAGTGAATTGTGGCATAGTATCAGAACTCACAATGACAGCAGCCCTGCAGCAAGGCGGAAGCGTGTTTACGAAGCTCTCATTAATTTAAGCGATTAATATTGATGTAAGAGCTAATTTAGTTAATATTACATTTTAGACTAGTGCATTTACCTTATATATAATCTATCTGTTGAAGGTTTCGCTTTTCTAAACGCAATTAGGCCTACATCGAAAAGGAAGTATTTCGTAAAGGCCGGCAGTCACGAGTTTGTTTAGATATTTAGGTATAAATTTTGTACGAGTGTAGATATTTGTTTTTGACTGGACTTAGTGCTTCAAAGTTCAATTAATTTCTCTCTCTTCCAGAATTTGTGTGGTTGATTAAAAGTTTCTGAATTAAGTTTGTTTGTTTACATTAGTGTTTAGTTACGTAGTAGTACAGGTTATGAAACTGTTGTGTTGTTCAAGTTATTTTCTGCTTTTGTGTTACGTTTTACCATCAAACTATGTGTGACAAGTGTGGTGGTTGCTGTAGAAATTTGAAAAAGGATGTGTTCTGTGTAGACTATAGGTTGTGGTTTCATTGGGGCGAGTGCAGCGGAGAGGAAGTGAGAGTAGATAATGAAACTCTTCCGTGGCAGTGTAGGTTATGTACAAAGGACAGAAAAAATCGTGGAACAGGAGGCAAAGATTTGTGCCCTTAAGGCTGAATTAGAAATCGCGAATTTAGAATTATGTAAGCTTAGGGAGGAAAATGTAGCAAGCAAAGGGCAAAAAGGGAAACAATTGATAAAACTTCTGAAATTCAGTTAGCAAATCAGTTGGCTTTGCTATCTGAAGTAGTGGAGGAAGGGCCTCATTCAGATGTAGCTGAATGTAGGTTGGAGCAGAATACTAGCTTAAGGAAAAAAGACAGGTTGGGACCAAAACAGAATAGGAAAAGAAAAATTCAACTTATAGGTAGCAGTCATGGGAGGGGTGTGGGCCAACAGCTTCAGGAGAAATTAGGGACAGAGTACCAGGTAACAAGTTTTGTGAAACCAAGTGTTAGCCTTAGCCAGGTGACAGAAAACTTAGGTCAGTTATGCGACTTTGAGAAGGAAGATCAGGTAATTATAGATGGAGGAGCAGGAAACATCCAGGCTATGACCTTGATAAAATAGGAGCAGAAACTGGGCACATAAATGAGGGGTTTGTGGAGGTCTTTCAGTGCCATGATCAGCCCTGGGTAAACACTGCTGTAAGTCGTGTTAACACTGAACTGAACGGGATGCTCCAGACACTGGCAAAGTCTCACATGAGTGTTGTTCCAGTTGATGCTATTGATAGGTGGGGTTACACTACACATGCCCTGCACCTTAATAGGAAGGGGAAAGATAAGTTAGCTTCTCTATTCAAGCAGATACTGTAAGGGGGCCACAGTAACACAAGGGGTGATCCCTGTGGTTATTGGGACCAGGCAGACAGGTCTTTTAGGTTAAAGCCAAATTTCAGACAGACAACAACCAAGGAAAATAGAAGAGAAGAAACTTCATGTACAGCAAATAGGGATAAAGCTAAGGGTGGTATCAACTTACTTCACAAATTATCAGGGGATAAAGTAGACGAGCTGATAATGTGTCTAGATAATCTCAAAAATAAGAATGAGATTGATGTACTCTGTCTGTCTGAGCACCATGTAACTGTGGGGATGGAAAATGTCAGTATAAATGGGTATAATTTAGAATCTTACACATGTAGATCTAGTGTGGATAAAGGAGGAGTTGCCATTTTCATAAAACAAGGGTATAAATACAGAACTGTTGAAGTAAGCAAATTTTGTGTCAATCAGCACTTTGAGGTTGGTGCATGTGAACTTCAGCTAGGTAATGTTGTGTTGATATTAGCAACAGTGTACAGGTCTCCACTAGGAGATTGGGAGCTATTTATAAAAAAAGTTTGACTCCCTATTATGCTGTCTGTCAGACAAAAAGAAGAAGTTATTAATCTGTGGTGATTTCAATGTTAACTTTCTAAGCAATTCTGATAGGAAAAGTGAACTAGAAGTATTGTTAACAGCATATAACTTACAATCGGCGATCCGTTTCCCTACACATATAGCTCAGCACAGTAGTACTCTAATAGATAATGTATTTGTACAGCAAGAGAATGTAGAACAAACACATGCTTTCCCTGTGGTAAATGGATTGTCTGGTCATGATGCACAACTGATTAACTTACAAAACCTAACAGGGTGTACACTTCAGAAACCATTAAGTAAAAGTGTGTGGGTGGTCAACCCGGTACCTATAGATAACTTCAGAGAAAGTTTAGGAAATGTAAACTGAGAAGATGTATACAATGAGCCAAATGCTAATAATAAATGCCACATATTTCTTGATAAATTTATATCCCTTTTTGAACATTGTTTTCCAAAGAAAATTACTAAATGTAACACCACAAACTTTTCAAAGAAACCTTTGGTTACTACAGGTATTAAAGTGTCTTCAGAAATAAAATGAAAACTGTATGAGACAGCAAGAACTAGTAAAGATCCAGAAATAGTTTTCCACTATAAAAATTATTGTAACATACTGGGAAAAGTTGTAAGGAAATCAAGAAATATGTATGTTAGAGAGGAAATAATAAAATCAAATCAATATGGAATGTTGTTAGAAGGGTGACAGAAAAAGTAACCACTGGGGTAGGTAGTATCACTGTTAAAGAGAATGAGACCATCTTAACCAACAGTACACAGGTAGCCAATGTATTTAACAATCACTTCTTAAGTGTAGGAGAAAAAAAATTGGTGAGAATAGTTTAAAAGAAAAAGCCAGACAGTACATGGAAGAGTTGTTTTGAAAAATTTTAGTATGATTAAGTTTCATCTAAAACCTCTTGTGAAATAAGGAAAATTATTAAAGCTTTGAAAAATAAATGTTCCGTTGGAGTAGATGACATCTCTAACAAGTTATTAAAGTAATGTGGAGCAATTACAGCTGATGTTTTGAGTCACATATGTAATGCATCACTGACTCAGGGTATTTTTCCATACAGGTTCAAATATGCCATTGTCAGGCCTCTCTGCGAAAAGGATGTCAATAATTACTGGCCAGTATTCTTGCTTACAGCATTTTCAAAAATCTTTGAGAAAGTAATGTACTCAAGAGTGGTTAGCCGTCTCAGCAGTAATGGGATACTTAGTAAATCACAGTTCGGGTTTCAGAAATGCTGTTCCACTGAGACAGCAATATATAATTTCACTGTCCACATAATAGTCTTTAAATAGTAAAATGTCTCCAGTAGGAATATTCTGTGACTTATCCAAAGCATTTGATTGTGTGAACCATGACATGATGTTAGAGAAATTACAATTCTATGGTGTAAATGGAACAGCGTATGAATGGCTTAAGTCATATCTACAGAACAGGAAGCAAAATGTCTCTTTATATGGTCCAAGTGAAACAAAGGAGTTTGCCACTTCATCAAATTCCTGCGGTGAAATCACATTAGATGTTCCACAAGGTTCGATCATGGGTCCCCCTCCTGTTCTTGATATATGTGAATGACCTCCCTTCTTATGTGAAACAAGATGCTGAACTGACACTGTTTGCTGATGATACAAGCAAAATTATTAATCCAGTTAAAGAAAGTCCGATAGAAAAATAATACAAATAAGGTCTTTGGAACAGTTATTAATCGGTTTTCTGTGAATGGGCTTGCTCTGAACTTTGAAAAAACACTGCTGAAAAAAGTGTAATTTCTTCAATAAACATAACACATCAAAAGAAGTGAATAGCCAGGGTAGAGCATACTAAGTTTTTGGGTGTACATATAGATGAGAATCTTAATTGGAAAATTCATATTTCGGATCTCCTAAAGTGACTCAGTTCAGCAACTTTTGCAATCAGAATTATTGCCAATTTTGAGGATGTAGAAATTAGTAAGCTAACATACTTTGCATACTTCCACTCTCTGACGTCATACGGAATAATATTCTGGGGGAACTCAACACTAAGTCAAAAGGTATTCACTGCTCAAAAGAAAGTAGCTAGAATAATGTGTGGGGTTCATAGTCGCTTATGTTTCAGGCATCTGTTTAAAAGGTTAGGAATTCTTACAACCGCTTCACGGTACATTTACTCAGTAATGAAATTTTTTCTCAACAACATGGACCAGTTTAAAATCAACAGTGACATTCATGATTACAATATCAGAAAAAAGAAAGACCTACACTATCGTCTACTTAACCTGTCTTTGGCACAGAAAGGTAAAATATGCTGCAATAAAACTTTTTGATAAATTACCAGATGAAATAAAATGTCTGACAGACAGCAGTAATAACTTCAAAATCAAATTGAAATCATACCTCCTTGACAACTCTTTCTATACCATAGATGAATTCTTGAATATGGGTAAATAAATCTGGAGATATAATATATGCATTTTGTGCCATTTAAGGGAATGGGATATATTATAGAAATATCTAGATATAACACTCTAATGAAGAAAAAAAAAAAAAAAAAAAAACTTGTTTCCTGTGCGCATTTCTTGTGCATTTGACACGTTCCACATCATAATGGTCTTTCTGTGCTATTGATCAATGGAAGACGTAATAAAAAAAAAAAATTACTGTTAATATAAGGCTTTCCTTTGGCTTCCCACCACCCACCCTTGCAGGGATTATGCATTTTATTCGTATGCTTATAGGTCATTAAAAGCCACTTTTTGGACCCTCTTTGCATTTTTCAATATGGTGCATAGATAAACATTAGGCCTTGCCTTAGTCAGTGTGTTACCACAACTATTATTTGGCTTTAACTGTTGTTTGTTTAGCTGACGCTCAACCAATTTTTTCCTTTAGGTATCCCCAGAGGAACAGCACATGGATCGAGGTCTGGCCTATTGGGGGAGGGGGGGGGGGTGGGGCAATTTTGTCCGTCATTGAAACTACTTGGAAACCTGAGTGAAATGATCTGCATGTCGAAATGCTCATGTAAATACTCCAACACAGTGTTTTCAGTATGTGGCCTTGCTCCATCTTGCATGAACCACTGTGTGTTGAAGGGCAAGGCAGTAGCAAGAAGCTGTGGAATGAAGCTGTGGCGAAACATGCTCAAATAACGCTTGCTGTTCACAAGTTTCTTCAAAGAAAAAAGGGTCCAAAAAGTCCGTGAAATTGCTGCTCACGCTGTAATCCTCTGAGCATAATGTTGTTGTTCATGAAGCACTTGTGGGTTTTCAGTGGCCCAAAAGTGTAAATTTTGTTTGTCAACCACACCATCTAAATGAAAATGCACCTCGTCTGAAAACCAAACGTTGTTGAGAGTTTCTTCCCTATCCTCTGGCCACTGAGCAAACAGTAGTCTCTGCTGCTTGTGTTCTTCAGTGAGCTTCTGTTCACAGGTCATCTTGTGTGGGTACATATGGAGGTCACCTTTAAGAATGCGTTGAACGGAGCGTCTGGATATTCCCAGTTGCACTGCTGCCTTTCTACTCGATTTCCCGGGACTTCCCTGTACGGCAACTCGTACTGCTTCAATATTCTCTGGCGAACAACCAGTCTTAGGCCGAGGTCGCTTCGCTTCCAATACTGTTCCTTCTTGTACAAATTTATCCTACAACCTGTGGATGGTCTTCTTGCAAGGGACCCATCGTTTGTTAAACTGTTGTCAAAAACGCCTCTGAGTCACAGCAAGGCTTTTCGTTTCATGAGTAAGTAACACAATTGCTGATCGTTGCTGTGTCGTCAGTCTTCCGTTGTCAGCCACTGCTGCTTACTAGTCTCCTAGCGGCAGTATTGTGAATTACACGTCATTTCGTAACTCATTTGTTTTTCCAAGCTCTGCTGGTACTGCTGTAAAGATCCCAGCGGGATATCTAATGTGCGTCGTAAATTGTGAAAGAAACAATTGGTAACACATTTTGTGCACCACCCTGTAGTATCATGACATATTTATATTCAATATCACTTTCTAGACATACAGAGCTAATTAATGAAGGCTTGTGAGCATTGTTAAGCTGACAATATTTCCGTTTTGTAGCAAATCTGGAGTTTGGATTCCATTGTGTTTCTGTGTTTGTATTCCTTTATGTTCCTGTGCTTTGCAGCATTAGTAATCTCACAATTTCTGTTTCAATATACCTGACTGGAAACACTAGACTCATGTAACTGCATACAGCCAGAAGTGGTAGGAATTTTGGTTATGTAGGATGCTAACACATTAACATAAACGACGTACAAGTGAGTTTCCCCATGCAGCATGTTTATAACCTTTTACATACTATTTATTGTAGCTTCATCAATTAGTCAAGTGAACAGTTGTCACCCTTGTTGTGCCGTAAAGTCACTTTGCAGTTGATGAAGTTTTATTGCTAGTTGTCTTCTAGTTTTCGTTCCAGCATTTCATGGAATGTTCGATACAAGTTGCCAGCTTTGGCCGGTGGTGTGATGTTAGTGGCTGCTGTCACGTCACTTTTTTTATGCACGTATATTCACAGTTTTGTTTTTAGTTGGTGAAGCAAATGAATATGAAAGGGGGGGGGGGGGGAGGACCTTGTTGTGGTACCAGATTGACCTGTAGCATAGCCTGAGATACAAGTTAGATTGGGAGGTAATAGCTTGGTTGAGAGTTAGCAAACAAATGAATGTGATACTTAAAACAAAACTGGTTGTGGTGACAGAGAGCTCTGTAGCTTTGACCAACATCTAGGTTACATTGATTGGATGGTGACAGTTTGGTTGTGAGTTGATGGCATTTGCCGCATGTTTCCTATGTCACTGTTCAAAGCTGACAACTTGTATGGAACATTCCTTTGAATCCTGTATGGCCTTCTCCAAACAGATTTGTGTGGTATTTAGACTCTTTCTGTGCGGCTGAGCACATTTGTGATTTTCTGTCCCGTGCACAACTCTGGTTCTTTAGTATCCAGTATTTCAGATTTTTTTCTGTTCACTGAAATATGTCAAAACATTACTGCATAATCAGAGGAAATAAATGCTTTGTGTAAAACTACCTTTCAATTGAAAAAAGGAAGAAAGGTCATTAGGCCTACAGATGGAGGACAAGCTCAGAATGTTGCAATGATAGCAAACAAAATCGGTCATGCCCCTTCAAAGGAACCATCCTGGCATTTGCACAAAATAGTTTAGGGTAATCACGGTAAACCTAACTCCGGATGGCTGGACGTGGATTTGAATAGTCACCCTCCTGATGAATCTAGTGTTACCAGTCAGGTATATTGAAATAGAAATTGAGAGATTACTAATGCTGTACAGCACAAAAACATAGCGCAATACAAACACAGAAACATAATGGAATCCAAACTCCAGATTTGCTATAAAACAGAAAAATTGTCGGCTTAACAATGCTTGCATGTCTTTTTCCGCAGTCTGGAGACAATATTCGCAATGCCGTGTCTCATGTGATTATTTTGATATGGCCTACCACGGAGAGCCTTTTCCGAGGTATTGCGCTGCACTACAAGGCACAACTGTGCATTCACGAGAACTCAGCTCTGATGTACTGCGTTTGTTTGCAAGGCTGTTGATGAAAGAGAATGGCAGCTACAAACGAGTTCGCATTATGTACACAACCGCCTTTCAACATAAACACAAAAGGGAACATCCAGAGTGACTGTTGGTGGGTAATTTGGAAATATGCATAACTTTTTTTGGTGAGTGTATATGAAGTAACTTTGTCTTTCAAATTAGATCTTCTGCTGTCAAACTACTTGACAAACGCTGCAACCTTGATGGATAAGTTTCTGCTCAAAAAAAAACTTATTTTAGCCCATATTCATTTTTTATTATAAGAAAAGCAAAACTATTTTTTACAGTTGCTTCTAAAATTAAAGTTATTGCACTTTGTTGAAGAAATTGAAATGCTCTCCACTTCGTGTAGGCTACATGGTAAGCATTCTAATTGTTGCATGTCTACTAGATATTAACCAGAGACAAGGATGGACAGTATTTTTATTAACTTTGGTGCGTATATGAAATGTATGGAATTGTCCAAGAAGCAGCATGAAGCCGGGCGAAGTGGCCGTGCGGTTCTAGGTGCTACAGTCTGGAGCTGAGCGACCGCTACGGTCGCAGGTTCGAATCCTGCCTCGGGCATGGATGTGTGTGATGTCCTTAGGTTAGTTAGGTTTAATAAGTTCTAAATTCTAGGCGAATGATGACCTCAGAAGTTAAGTTGCATAGTGCTCAGAGCCAAGAAGAATGAAACAAGGAAGTTCTTTATAAAAGTAAACAATGCTATAAGACAATGTGCTCCAATAACCAGTATGATTAGAGATGAAGAAGAAACATAATAACCGAGAGTAACCAGACTCAGGAAAATTGGCGAAGATACTTTAATGACCTCCTGAATCGAGGGATAGAGCAAGCAGAGGATGTCTCTAATGATTGTGAGCAAGGATTGGATGATGATTAGTCAGTGGATGGCCTAGGGTTAGAGGGTGTTAAAAAAACTTTAAGGAAACTGAAGAATAACAAGGCCTCCAGCACTGATAGCATTCCTGCAGGATTGCTAAAACGTGGAGGAGCAACATTAGAGCATTCTCTGTTTGAACTTATCACTCTCATTCGGGAACAGGAAATAATACCAGATGAAAGGGATGAAGGAATATTATGTCTTATACATAAAAATAGCGCCCGAATGGAATGTAGAAACCACCATGGAATCACCCTCTTGAACCTGGAGTACAAGGTGTTACCTGATATATTTCTTATTGACTGCTCTCACAGGTGGGTAAAGAAACTGTAACATACCAAAGCGGTTTCGACGAGGAAGGTCAACAATATTCCAGATAACATGCACCAAATTTTGGATAAAGCATTTGAATGTAGAATAGGAACACCACCTCTTTATTGACTTTATTGCTGCATGTGACAGCATCAGTAGAAACCGGTTGTTTCATGCTTTACAGGAGGTGGGGATACATGGAAAGCTCTTGAGAATGGTTACAATGATGGTGTCTGATGTAAGAAGCTGCATTTGATTTTGAGGAAATTACTCAGACCCCCTGGAAACAAAAAAAATGTGCCATGTCAAGGAGATGGATTAACACACTATTATTTAATGTAGCACTTGAGAAGGTGATTAGGGAAACAGGCCAACAGACCGGGGCACCATCTTTTACAAGTCAGTGCAGATTTTAGCATATGCAGATGACGCAAGCATCATAGCACGGACAGTACCAGCACTGAAAGAAGCTTTTACAGCCTTAGGTCAAGGAAGTAAGAAGATGAATCTTATGATAAATGGAGATAAAACTAAATATATGGCCTGTGATAAAGCATATCAACCCAATATGCCGTCAACTTTCAGTGTGAATGGATACACATTTGAAAGAGTTGATAGCTTCAAGTATCGTGGTTCCACAGTCCCTTGCTTTAATGACATGTCAACTGAAATTAAGATTAGGCTGATATCAGCAAATAAAACATTTATTTCGCTTTGAGTAATTTATTCCGTAAAGACTCCTCAGCTGCCAACAAAATTCGCTATTTATAAAAGCCTTGTTAGACCATTTCTCATTTATGCTTCAGAAACATGGCCCTTGACAGAAACTGATTCAAGGCTGTTTGACGGATTTGAGAGGAAAGTTTTGAGAAGAATAATTGGCCCGGTGTATGACAGAGAACAGTGGAAGAAAAGGCACAATGCAGAATTGTACACTATATATGCTTTTGCTCCTGTAACAAAAATCAAATGATCAGGAAGGATAAGATGGGCAGGTCATGTGGCAAGAATGGAGGAGTCTGAGGTGATAAAGGAGACTCTCTTTGTTAATCCAGGAGGACAAATAGGGCAAAGTCGACCTCCATCAAGGTGGCTGGATGGAGTGGAAGAAGACCTACTGAAGCTTGGATGCAGAAATTGGAGGAGGGTAGCATGTGACCATGAAGTAAGGCGGAAGCTTGTTGGGAAGGCCAAGGTTCGTCCTGGAGTGTAGCACTACAGAAGAAGAAAGAATATTTTTTCTAACTGCACATTATAAATATGGGATACACTTTATTCAATAAATGTATTTCCTGTTGTTAATAAATATGATCTTAGTAATTAACTTACCAACACAGATAGGTAAAGACAGTGGGAATTGATAATGTTTTCTTCGGTGAAAAGAGAGAAAATTGAGAAAATAACTGTTTACCCAGTAACAAATGCTCTCTCTGATCATGATACACATTTAGTTAGGATAGATAAGATATTGCCTTGCAGTATGGATGCTCCACTGCAGTATGGATACTCCTCAGTGGAATTCAGTTAGAATAATTAATGACTCAAGGACAATTGTTTTTAAGAATAGTTTACAACAAATAACTTGGGGTGAAATTTATAATGAACCAAGTGTTAACATAAAATTTAATCTATTCAGTGATAAAGCTTTATCATTATTTGAAAATATTGTTCTGCAAAAGCTAAAAGAAAGGACATCAAACAACCACTTACAAAACCATGGAACACTAAATGGATAGTAGAAAGTATAGGGACAAAAAGCTCAAGAGAAAAATCACAGCACTGTTTTGAAAAGAAACTCTTATAAAATTCAGTCATAGGAATGTATCAGCAACTTCTCCCTCTGAAATTAAGAAAATAAAAGTTTTGAGAAGGTGATGTCTTCTAAAATAGTATCTCACCAGAGCAACGACAACATCCTCAGCAAATCACAGTTCCAATTTCATGAGAGTTATTTTATTAAGAATGCCATTTCCTTGTTCATTCAAAGGTTCAAAAGCATTAAATAATAAAATAGCACCTATGGGTATTTTCTGTGCCCTATCTAAAGGTATTTGACTCCATGAATCACAGTATTCTCTGAGATAAATTAAAGTTTTATGGAATTGATGGTATAGCCAACCAATAGGTAATATCCTATCTAACCAAAAGAATGCAGAAAGTTTTACTTAGCAATCCAAACAATGTATTCCAGGGACATTATACTGACGGGGGAAAAATCAAGTATGGAGTTCTCCAAGGCTCAGTCTTTAGATCCATTATTGTTCCTCAAATAAGTAAATGTTCTTCTGTCTGATAGACAGCAAGCAGAATTAGTTCTTTTTTCAGATGGCTCTACTATTGAAATCAGACTAAGCATACATACATAAATAAAAGAAATAGTAAACTCTTCTTAAAAGTATCATTGACTGGTTTTCTGTGAATGGTCTCACCCTCAGTTTTGAAAAGTCGCAACATATTCAGCTATGCACATATATGGGTACAGCACCAATGATAAGTGTCACACACAGTGAATAAATTTTATATGGGGTGGAAAACTCAAAATTCTTCAGTTTCCACATTGATGAGAATTTAAACTGGAATAGTTACGTTTTGGAAATCTAAAAGCAACTTAGTTCAGACTCATTTGGAAATCTTGGGGAGGGACAAATTAGTAAGTTGACATATTTTGTATATTTTCATTCAGTTACGTCATATGGAATAACATTCTGGGGTCACTCTCTCTTTAAGAAAGTAAGTCTTCTTCATTGCTCAAAAATTGCTGTAATAATAATATGTGGTGCTCATCCATGATCACCTTGTGCTACACATGCAAACTAAGGTGACACTCAGCACTGTTGAGTGTGGCCATGAAAGGGGAATGCCTTTATGATTGAATCAGCCAATGCGCTGAGTGTCATCTTAGTAAAGTAGAACTCTCTTCAATGAGTTTGAAGTTCTGACTACTGTGTCACTGTATATTTATTCTAACAAAGAGATAGAGGGGCTGGCCAGTACTTACCTCAGCTCAATACAGCCGGTAGATTCACAAAACAGAACAGAAAATTTACATTCCTAGCTTTTGGAACTTTGTTCCTTCATCAGGGAGGAGAGAGGGGAAAAAGGGAAAATGGATTCAGTTACTCACTACCCAGGTTATGAAGCAACAGGGAAAGGTAAACAGGGAGGGTAGTAAGGATGGAGGCATGGTTGTCAGAGGGAAGCCAAAGATATTCTACTGTTAAGTTTTGTGCCAGCTTCAAACCAAAGAGGATGCATAAAGAAGTAAAGAGGCATATAGTATAAAGATAAACACAACTATGTAGGATGAAAAGATGCGTGAATGGCTAAAGAGGAGAGGGGAAAAAGGAGAGGACTGAGGAGTAAATGGGAGTGAGGTTGGTTAACGTAGTTCAGTCTAGGGGGATGGCGGAATGAAGGATATGTTGGAGTTGAAGTTCCCATATCCGCAGGTCCGAGGGACTGGTGTTGGGTGGGAGAAGCCAAATGGCACGTACATTGTAGGAGGTTCCTAGGTCCCTAGAATTATGCTGGACGGCATGCTCTGTTACTGGGTAATGGACATCTCCTAGGCGGACAGTTCGTCTGTGCCCATTCATGTGCTCAGCCAGTTTAGTTGTTGTCATACTGATGTAAAAGGCTGTGCAGTGCAGGCATGTCAGCTGATAAATGACGTGTTGTTTCACATGTGGCCCTGCCTTGAATTGTGTTTGTTTTACCAGTAGCAGGACTGGAGTAGGTGGTTGTGGGGGAGGGGGAGGGGGGATGCATGGGGCAGGTTTTGCAGCAAGGTCAGTTACAGGGGTAGGAACCGCTGGGTAGAGAAGGTGGTCTGGGAATATTGTAGGGTTTGGGGGTAGGAACTCCAGCTCATGAATGGGTACAGACGAACTGTCCGCCTAGGAGATGTCCATTACTCAGTAACAGAGCATGCCGTCTAGCATAATTCTAGGGACCTAGGAACCTCCTACAATGTACGTGCCATTTGGCTTCTCCCACCCAACACCAGTCCCTCGGAACTGCGGAGATGGGAACTTGCACTCCAACATATCCTTCATCCCGCCATCCTCCTGGACTGAACTACGTTAACCAACCTCACTCCCATTTACTCCTCAGTCTTCTCCCTTTTCCCTCTCCTCTTTAGCCATTCGCGCATCTTTTCATCCTACATAGTTGTGTTTATCTTTATACTATATACCTCTTTACTTCTTTATGCATCCTCTTTGGTTTGAAGCTGGCACAAAACTTAACAGTAGAATATCTTTGGCTTCCCTCTGACAACCATGCCTCCATCCTTGCCACCCTCCCTGTTTACCTTTCTCTGTTGCTTCATAACCTGGGTAGTGAGTAACTGAATCCACTTTCCCTTTTTCCCCTCTCTCCTCCCTGATGAAGGAACAAAGTTCCGAAAGCTAGGAATGTAGATTTTCTGTTCTGTTTTGTGAATCTACCGGCTGTAGTGAGCTGAGGTAAGTACTGGCCAGCCCCTCTTTCTCTTGGTTAGTATTTGTTTCACATCTTAATATGAGATTTTACATTAATCATGTATATTTTTTCTCTCTGTCCTGTGCAGTTCAAAAGGAACTATGATGTAAATATTTGCAATACCAGAAGTAAGAATGACACATGTTACTTCACATTAAGGTTGTCTTAATGCAGTAAGTGGTTCACAGTGTTGCCGTGAAAATTTTTGATATATAATCTGCTGATATAAAATGTCTGACAGACAGCGAAGAGTGAAAAACAAGCTGAAAAAGCTTATCCGTGAGAACACCACCTGTTCTGCAAAAGAGTTCCTATTATTGTAGTTTTAAATGTGGGGGGTAGGAATTACTAACTCACAAATGTATATTAAAATAAAAGACCTTATGAATGTTCAGTATGTAGCTATATTTACAAATTAATTTGTGATGTGAATGTAAAATGATGTGTTCCACATCATTATGATTTATTGCATAAATCATCCACAGAACATGAAACTAACTATGATGCACCAGTTGAAAGCTTGCATGTGAGTCTTCATATTGAATTTTTGATAGAACAGTAGGAGGAACTGAAAGGTTTACAGTGGAAGCATCAGCATCTAAGCGATTTGTTGATGAAAGGAGAAAAGGTAACTAACTGTCTTTGCTGTATCTGCTTCCCATAAAGCTTGATACAGGTAGTATGTAAAGAGCAGTAACAACGTATTGTATAGAACATGAACAAGAATGCACATTTATAGTAGAAACATTTTAGTGGTTTGGAGTGCAAGATGACTATTTGAAAGTATGAAACGAATTTGAGCTATGGAACAGCTGACCAAAGTAATCATTACAGTAAAAGTGACGAAAGGCTAAATGTGTGTCAACAATGATGGTAGGCTGTGTGTGTTGGTCTGTGAGTTGGGTCACATTACGAAATGAGACAAATATATTTGTGTGAGGGATAGAGGGCGAACGGTAACCTTATAAACATAAATCGAACAGTTATTAATTTTTCTGTTACCCTATTGATCATGTCACCGAGACTTTAGATACACAAAAATGTTCATGAAAGCACCGATGTAATAACCGTTGAAAGCGTTACGGAATAGAATTCGTATTTTTTTTGTGTACATGAGCTTCCGCATTACTTGAACATATATGCATTGTCCCAAGTATATATATTACGGGCTAATACGGACACTCTGATGTAATGTGATGCCTAGGTAAATATCAAAACATAATACGTTTATAGTAGGTCATACACACTTGCACTTTGATGTTCACACAATATATCTTGTTTCCTTAACTCTGGACCCAGATTTCGACCCGCGTTTATTTACAGAAGTTACCTAAGTTAGTAAGTAATAGGATACACATTTTTCTTTGCTAACGAACCCGTGGTTCATCAGAACATAAGTTGTTTGTTGTTTTAGCTACTATCGTGTTGTATTTGTCTCCCACAAAGTTGATGCAGCCATGTTTCTTTTTGCGCGTTTGTGCTGCCATCACTTGTCGAACCGGCGCAAGTTTTGTGGGAGAAGCTAAAGCCATTTTGTGACAGTTCACCTATTTAGGCTTGTTTCACCCAAGGGGATTATTTGCCGTTTCTGTTAATGTGAGATGTTTGTGACAGTAAACACTGGAATTGTGTAAGTTGTTGCTGAACTTTGATAATTATTTTGCTCGTGCATTGGGAATGAATTGAGGAGGCGGGTCTAGTGTTGTTTACAAACGAAGATATCGCCGTCATGGGTGGTAGCAACTTTGCGTTTTGTGTGCCAGTTGTATGTTGCGTTCCTACAGTTAATTTTAGGAGCGTTCGTCATACTTTCACTCGAAAGCAATAAGATTGGATTGTAGAGAAGGCACCTAACGCTTAAATGGCACTTCACTAAACCGAAACCAGTGGTACAGTTTTGCTTCTTTGCAGGAGACTACGCATTCTCCGATGCAAAAGATGAAGTAACTCCATCACTATATTGGCTGTACACGATGACAGACGTCAAGAGGAATGGATCGGGGAAGATATATTGCCATCTTTGCAGATGTTACGAGCGTTATCCACGTCAGGTGAGTTGTATGTTTAGTCACGGTACTTGTCTTCTGTTTCTTCAAGACTGTTTCCAAACGTTTTCAGTGGAGGTCAATGTTTTGCCATAGTGACAAGAATTGTTCAGCTGTCTTGTTTAACTCTTTCTGTAGATGAGAAAAATGCCATCGTGTTCAGTTGTTATCGACATTCCTTTCAGTTTGGCCTTCTGATATTTTAGTACAGTAGACTACAGCCATAACCCCAGTGAGTATTTGTTACGTTGTCGCTATGGGTACACTTTGCTTTAGTGTTTAAAATTTTCAGCTCACACTTTCCTTATTTTGGTGTCAATGTTTGAGTTGATTATAATGGGCACCATAGTCAAAATTAAAGTGGTGTATTTGTCATAAATAATTGTTTATGCTACTGATAGGTACAGTTCTTGCTTGTACTGAGGGTTAGAAACTACTTAAATATAGTACAAAAAATGCGCTATGTAGCTACAGGTTCGATGTGTGCCCTGTTACATTGATTATAATTTTTGTTTTGATTTTATTTGGAGACACAGGCTGTACAGAAATATGTAAGGTTCCTATGTCACTTTTAAGTGTTTGAGAGTATGTTTGACTGCACAGAAAAGAAGCCTTAGATGTTGTTTAATGCTTTGTTCAGGGAGGTTGATAGTCATTGTAGTGTGGGTAATAACCACTACTGTGTGTCAGTTACTTTGTACATTAAGCAAATTTAGTATTTGTCCATGCATTGCAGGAGGTACACATGAGGTGAAAGTGGGAGACTGAAGTTTCAGCAGCGTCACATCTGTAAAACTGCCTTTCAAACTTGGCCATCAATCAGTTTTTCAAAACATATCTGAACGTAAGTGTGATTGTAAAATCTTAACAGGAGCTCGCTAATGTTTAATTACTGCATACAATACCGGTATTTCACAATTTAGTTGAAACCACTTCCAGGCTAATTAATCGAGTAGACTTACAAGCATGATTACGAAGTGCATGCACTTGCATGGTGGTTGGTTTCTTTTCTCCATTTTACCGTTACCAAACTAAAAAGTAGGTTATCTGATGCTACTGCTTGTCGTGCCCCTTTTCCCTTCTGTAGAAATAAAATAAACCTTTCGTGTGTAGGTGGTTGACCCAGTTTTTCACTTACGTTCATTTTCACAATCTGGCATTGAAGTAGGTTCTAATAAGGCAAATAGAATAATTTTTCACAGGAACTGTGAGTTACTGCCCAACTTCTAAAATCAGCAATGCTAGTGAGTATTGTACTCATATATGAGAACAGTTATGTGTTGTAGGTGAAAATCCGTGTTCCAAGTTTAGCATCTAGAATTAACTTTGGCAATGGTGATATTAATAGTGTTAGATATTGATTAGTTAGGAGTACTCAAAAGATTCTTCTTTTAGTGGTGATTGTGATTAACTCATACGCTCATTGTTTTATTCATAAATTTAATAATTGTTAGGATTAGATACTCTCTCTCTCTCTCTCTCTCTCTCTCTCTCTCTCTCTCTCTCTCTCTCTCTCTCTCTCTCTCTCTGTGTGTGTGTGTGTGTGTGTGTGTGTGTGTGTGTGTGTGTGTGTGTGTGTGTGTGTGGTGCACATTTCTGTTCTTTTTTACACTTTGATAAGTAGTGCCTCTCATCTCCTGTAATTAAAGTAACAATTTTATGTTTTGGAATGAAATAACTAGGCTCATAAATTTGTTACACATCCAGTGTACACTGCAGCTGAATTAGAGACCTACCTCATAACATGTAAGCATCTCTTATGCCCTGTTATCTGTGGTGTAATGTGTTGAAACTTGGGACTCCATGAGATGTTGAAGTATTGGGTAGCAATCCTCATTCATGACAGCTGAACCACTGCCTACAGGTTACAGTGATTTGTTGGATATTCATATCAGGTGTACAAATCTTGCTCAGTATCATCCCGGATGTTATCTATTTTAATTTCAGATGACTTGGGGGGAGGAACATAAGCGCCCTCATGCAAATGATGGGATCCACAAAACAATCAAACACAATTTTCGACTGACAGGGTGGTACTTTCTTTTTTTTTTCCAGGAGATAATAACATAAGTAAATGAGAGGCACATTTTGTTCCATTTAAAGAAATTCCCCCCACCCTCACCCGACAGGCACATAAATATGTGAAGTTCAAGTGATGCCCTGCTGGCAGGTGTATTATCTCCTGTTCTTTTCGTCAATCTGAGCACATTTTTCCTCCCTTTGAATGCTCATTGGCAGCATTGCTGGACCTATTACGGTCTATTTCCTGTTCTCTGAATGGCAGCAGAGGTAAATTTTTGGGACAGTGCCTTGTGTACCCACTCTACAGTGAGGTTTTCATTTTGGGTGGTAATGGCTACTGGGTCATTCCATGTCAAATCAACCAATTGTACTACATGATTGAACCATGACCCCTCAGATTTGGATGATTTTTCCAGGTAATGTACCCGCTAACACTAGTGTAAAATTGAAATTTCAAATTTTTCTGACCTTCTGTTTTTGAGTTTCAACAGTTTAAAAATAAAAAACAGTCTGTTTTTGATCAATCGATGATTGTTTTAAAATGCTGTAGCTCAAAAACTATACAAACTAAAGAGCTCAAACTTGCGCCATTGTTTTCCTCTAAAAATTACCTTCCATTTGATATGTAACATGACTATGCTACCTAAATCTGAAAATTTTAAACTATTCCAAAAAAAAAAAATTTCGAATTTCCAAAATATGTACTCTCGGATTTTTTATAAAAATTATGTATGTTGTCCAGTCTGACTGACTACATGCATGCACAGTTTCAAGATGGGATCTCAATGGGTTCTTGTATAAAATAATATTTTACTACCACAATATACACTAGTGAAGTGAAAAGCAGACTATTTCCAGGCTGTGAATACTAAGGTAGGCCTATGTAATTCTAACAAACTTAAATTATTATATTAGCCTTTTTCCCAACATTACCCTCTTGTTGTTTGTTAATTCATTAAATTATATAGTGTTGTTTTAATTTAATGTTTGATTCTTTTGACAATGCCTCAGAAGGAAGTGAACATATTTTAATTGGTGATATACGTGCTACAGGTTAACATTTTGAATAAAGCCACTCACCTTCATCCTTAGTTGTAAAAGGCAGAGATTATCTTTTTCTTGGTTTTCCAGTGTTACTTGTAATCATTTACAAGTTCCTTGTATTAGAAATTGGCACATAAGTAAATTCACTTGGGAAAAAGATTAACTTGTTGATATTTGCATGGATAGAACTGTATTTCTAATACTAATTGGTATTTAGAAAGTTAATACACATGGTATTTATACAACTTAGTGTTTAGTGAGGATAGGTGTAACATAATTTAAACATGCTGGTTTTCCAAAGCAAGAGAAGACAACTTCATTTCTTTAGCACTTTAAGTGTAGGTTCTTCCTGTAGCTGTTATTGGATTTGCTGTTTGTAAAATAGTGTTTCCTGGGACATCTAATATATCTCTTGGTTATGGATAGTAAAAAGACTGGGCTGGACCCTTTGGGTGTAAAAAAAATGTATTCGGTACATGTCATTGTATTTTTCTTCAATGCATTGTGGCCACAAAGAGTCACAACATGCTACTGTCACAAAACCAGCAACAATATTTTCCATATGTGACGGTTTTATTTGGTTCAGTGTTGTCACATATTCAAGAGACTCATCCAGACTAAAATGATAAGACATGACAGTAATTTGACTGTTTGTGCAGTGTTTGTATGAGTGAAACTTTGTGTTCCCACAATCGCTTTTGATTCACTAAACTGAGGAAGTAAGTATTCTTTGGTCAGTTCATAGTCTTCTGTTGTGCAATATTCAGTCAGTGTTTTTTATGTTTTCCATGGCAAATACATAAAGTGATTTGGGCGTTAAGATTTGTTGGTCATATGGCCTTTGTAAGCTGGCTTTAGCAGCTAGCCGCTTAACAGTTCCACCAAGGCCATCGCATGCACTCTTGCCATGGGATGTTGCAAAGAACTCCCATTCTGCCTCAAATTCAAAATCAGTTTTATGTAAACACAAATTAAGGAAGTTTTTGTTGTTTTTATATTGTGCAGTGCTGCCATCAGAAAAGTAAGTGATCTTTTTAAGTGCAAAGGGCAAGTTTTGCTTAATGATTCCTAGCAGTTTTTTCTGGGGTACAGAGAAAGTGACTGTATTATGTTTCAGGCAATCTGGTATGAAGACATACTGAAGATGTTTTAGTTTTCCCGCCCATTTGTAATTATGATCAAAGGATGCAGTGTAGCTTGGGTGGTAGTCCTGTGGAATGATTGTATTTAATCTTGTAGTACTAAAGTGTAGTTTTCTGCAAAATCGCAGTTGGTTACTTCATGGTCTTCAGTTAAATTGTCCTTGATTTCGCTGTAGGTATTCTTTCTGCTGACTAGCTATAAATGAATGAGTTTTTACCTTCATTAGAGTGTCCAAAAACTCACCTGTAAAGTCATCAGTACTATTTACTACAGTTTCCATCAAACACCTATCTACAGTTACCCACTTTTTGTAGGTAACTTCATCAATCATATCGTCAGTGACCTTTGCATTCAATAGATCTTTAAGTCTAGAGACACCAGGACATTCTTTACAAATATCCATAAAACATTGTTGCGATGGTGGATTGCACATCCTCTTGACTGGACAGGAATGATAAGATTTCAGAACAGTTTTATCTCCATCCAAAACAAAATTTTGCATCTTAGACCATTCTCTCTCTCTCTCTCTCTCTCTCTCTCTCTCTCTCTCTCTCTCTCTCTCTCTCACACACACACACACACACACACACACACACCCAATTTTGTTTGCGGGGATCTTTTCCTTAAATAATTGGTATATTTCTTGCAAATTTGCCAACAGTAGCCCCTTTTGAACCTGGATCTTTACATCTTTATTTCTTATGGTCACATGATCTTTTTTCCCCGGCATTATTCTACTAACGTTGTCAGGATTGTAGAAGTCTTTAACAGTCAGCAATATTCTCATTTAGAGTTCTTCCCGGTTTAGGATTAGGATTTGAGAAAATTACTTTTGCTTTTACTAACAGTTTTACTTCACGAGCCATGTAGTTTGTCACTCCAAATTCTTCTTCTATTTTCTGACAGCTCCAACTCATAGGTAGGATAGTCAAAATTGTCATATTTTCACTTCTTTTTGTTGTTTGAGCAGACTTTTCTTTTAACTGTTGAATAATCTCAGATTCTTCAGGGTTCTATTCTGGTAGTAAGTTCTTTTCCAAGATAGACTATATTTTATAGAGTTTTTTCTTTGTATAGATAGGCACAGCAAACATTTTCTTCTTTAGTGGTGACTCGCCAATGAGTTCCAGTGACTTGTTCAAATAGTCTACAGAAGATTGAGGATCAATAAAAGAATGGTTTACATTTTCGCTACTGCAAGGTAAAACTACTTCTTCTGTTTCATGTCTGTCACTAACCTTTTTCCTACATACATCACATATTTTCATGCCACTAATGATTCCTAAGTCTAGAGAGCACATCCAGTCTGTTACATTTCTTAGTGATTGTTGATGGTCTTTCTTATGTTGTTCTTCTTTAAAAGGGTTACAACATTTAGCAGCAATAATCACCCAATTCTTCTGAGATGCCATTTCTGTAAGTTAACAAATTCTACTATCAAAAAGTGTGTGTTTATTTAAACACACACACACAACTTACATAACTACATTTCTATTATTTGGAAAATTCTAGAAAAAATAAATATAGTAAATAATCATGTTTTATGATGTTTGATATATTATCACATACACGACATGGCGTACACTAAGACTACACCGCTCTATACTAGATCACTTGGACAACTGAACACTAAAACACAGTACAATATAGAGCACATCAGTTTTTTTGCTATGATTATTTCATACACATTTAATGTAGGGTCGAGGCCCTACTTACGGCCATATTAATGACATGTTTTTAGGTTTTATCATGTTTAACTTGTAGGAAATGAAAATATAATACATAGTCTTACCTCTCAATGAATTAAGTTTCTTCTGATGCTTTGTACAACATGTAGAATACAAAAACAGATTGTGTGTTGCTTAAAGAAAAACACTACAAAACTCAACATCTGCAACCCAGATCTTTTCATTAAATGGCTACTCCAAACAAGACCAAACAAAGAAATTTTTCTATAGACAATTGAATAGCACATTTCATATTGCTCATTATAATCTATGGTAGGACTGGCTGGTATTCCAAAGGAGCTTAAAATTGCACCCGTTAGATCAAGGTGGCCATAAGTGGGGTAGTGGCCAAAACTAGAGCCTTGTCCCTATATGAAAATCTCACATTTTTATAAAAAAAAGTGAATGTCGTATAAAATCATAAGACTCTTAAGTTATAATTTTTTGTGTTTCATTCTCACAATAAAGTATCATTTAATGAATTAACGGACAATAAGAGGGTAAAGTTGCATAAAAGACTAACATAATAATTTAAGTTTGTTAGGATTATATAGTGGTAGTCTTCAGTCCTTAGACTGGTTTGAGGCAGCTCTCCATGCTACTCTATCCTGTGCAAGCTTCATCATCTCCCAGTTCCTATTGCAGCCTACATCCTTCTGAAGCTGCTTAGTGTATTCATCTCTAGGTCTCCCTCTATGATGTTTACCCTCCTCACTGCTCTCTAATACTAAATTGGTGATCCCTTGATGCCTCAGAACATGTCCCTTCTTCTAGTCAAGTTTTGCCACGAACTCCTCTTCTCCCCAATTCTGTTAAATACCTCCTCATTAGTTATGTGATCCACCCATCTAATCTTCAGCATACTTCTGTAGCACCACATTTCGAAAGCTTCTATTCTCTTCTTGTCCAAACTATTTATCGTCCATGTTTTCACTTCCATACATGGCTACACTCCACACAAATACTTTCAGAAATGGCTTCCTGACACTTAAACCTATACTCGATGTTAACAAATTTCTCTTCTTCAGAAATGCTTTCCTTGCCATTGCCAGTCTACATTTTATATCCTCTCTACTTCCACCATCAGTTATTTTGTTCCCCAAATAGCAAAACTCCTATACTACTTTAAGTGTCTCATTTCCTAATCTAATTCCCTCAGCATCACCTGACTTAATTCAACTACATTCCATTATCCTCGTTTTGCTTTTGTTGATGTTCATCTTATACCCTCCTTTCAAGACACTGTCCATTCCGTTCAACTGCTCTTCCAAGTCCTTTGCTGTCTCTGACAGAATTACAATGTCATCGGCGAATCTCAAAGTTTTTATTTCTTCTCCATGGATTTTAGTACCTACTCCGAATTTTTCTTTTTTTTCCTTTACTGCTTGCTCAATATACAGATTGAGTAACATCGGTGAGAGGCTACAACCCTGTCTCACTGCTTCCCTTTCCTGCCCCTTGACTCTTACAAATGCCATCTGGTTTCTTTACAAATTGTAAATAGCCTTTCGCTCCCTGTATTTTACCCTGTCACCTTCAGAATGTGAAAGAGAGTACTCCAGTCAACATTGTCAAAAGCTTTCTCTATGTCTACAAATGATAGAAATGTAGGTTTGCCTTTCCTTAATCTATTTTCTAAGATAATTCGTAGGGTCAGTATTGCCTCACGTGTTCCAACATTTCTAGGGAATCCAAACTGATCTTCCCCGAGGTCGGCTTCTACCAGTTTTTCCATTCGTCTGTAAAGAATTCGTGTTAGTATTTTGCAGCTGTGGCTTATTAAACTGATAGTTCTGTAATTTTCACATCTCTCAACACCTGCTTTCTTTGGCATTGGAATTATTATATTCTTCTTGAAATCTGAGAATATTTCGCCTGTCTCATACATCTTGCTCACCAGATGGTAGAGTTTTGTCAGGACTGGCTCTCCCAAGGCCGTCAGTAGTTCCAATGGAATGTTGTCTACTCCCGGGGCCTTGTTTCGACTCAGGTCTTTCAGTGCTCTGTCAAACTCTTCACGCAGTATCTTATCTCCCATTTCATCTTCATCTACATCCTCTTCCATTTCCATAATATTGTCCTGAAGTACATCGCCCTTGTATAGACCCTCTATATACTCCTTCCACCTTTCTGCTTTCCCTTCTTTGCTTAGAACTGGGTTTCCATCTGAGCTCTTGATATTCATGCAGGTGGTTATCATTTCTCCAAAGGTCTCTTTAATTTTCCTGTAGGCAGTATCTATCTTCCCCTAGTGAGATAAGCCTCTACATCATTACATTTGTCCTTTAGCCATGCCTGCTTAGCCATTTTGTGCCTTGGTATTCATAGCCTAGAAATAGTCTGCTTTTCACCTCACTAGTGTGTATAGTGGTAGTAAAATATTATTTTATACAAGAACCCATTGAGATCCCATCTTGAATTTTTGCATGCATGTAGTCAGTTAGACTGGACAAAACATACAATTTTTATAAAAAAAAATCTGAGGATACGTATTTTGGAAATTTCAAAAAATGTTTTTTTGGAATAGTTTAAAATTTTCAGATTTAGGTTGCATAGTCATGTTACATAACAAATTGGAGGTAATTTGTAGAGGAAAACAATGGCACAAGTTTGAGCTCTCTAGGTTGTATAATTTTTGAGCTACAGCATTTTAAAACAATAATTGATTGATCAAAAAGAGACGGTTTTTTATTTTTAAATCCTCAAAACTCAAAAACCAAAGGTCAGAAATATTTGAAATTTCAAATTTACACTAGTGTTAGTGGGTACATTACCTGAGTTACTGTATAATTTTTGTTGTGCTAGGGCCCATCTAGATAAAGTTAAAATTACCAGACATGGCAGTTGATTGTTTTTGACGGCTGCCCATGAATTTGGTACCCATGATACATCCTTGCTAATGTGGTAACACTTCACTGTCATGCCAGTGTCCCATACCAGGTCTGATGACATCCTTGACGTATGACTGCTGAAGTAATTGCAGTGTTCTCTCTCCAACAGAGCAGCTATCTCTAATTCAGTTGTTTCTGTTTTATAAATTATTCATGAATTTCAAGTTATTAGTGTTGTAGTTATTCTTTTTACTGCATCGTGTAAAAGGATTTTCCATGTAGGAACTGGCTTTCTTTCTCCTCGGAACTGTTTTCAAAACTATAAAGATTTTTGTTGATTTTGTTACTTCTCCTTTCAGGATCTGTTTTATGTTGTGTGTAAATTAAGAATATGTTATGTGTTTAAGGGAAGCTAAAATTCATTATCTGTTGAATTAATGTGAATATGACAAGTAAGGTACAAACATAGAACAATATTGTTACTTCAGTGTCTTGCAAAGTAAAGTTTTTCATGGAAGAGGCTGTTTGGACAGAATGTGCTTTATGGAGAGAGAGGAAAAACAATGTAATTCCAAAAATTGCAAGATATTTGCCATAACATCAGAATTAAATTGTAGCTTGTGCTATAAATCCAAAATCATTAGTTGAACTTCATTGAGAATAGCTAGAGCGAGCTGCTGAGCAATTTTGTCAGGGTTTTCTGACCTTCACAAACTCTTCGTACAAAATATTATACATGGCTTTCACATTTTCAATAGTAGCTCAAATTCTGCCTTTGATGTGAGTATAGAAAGTTGTGACCCAAGTTATCATAGAATATATTTCATGCCTTCTGTAGGCTTTTTAGTTCAGAGGTCTGAGGAGAATGTAACCTCTTCTCATGTATGTGGGAATTAGAAAATACATTCATACAAGCCACTGTACGGTGCATGACGGAGGGTGCCTTGTACCTCTGCTAGTCATGTCCTTTCCTGTTCCAGTTGGAAATAGAGCGAGGGAAAAGACTGACTGCCTGCCTCTGTATGCACCCTACTTTATTTGGGCCCTTATGAATCTGAATATAACCTAAAACCTTTTGCTCCAACAAAGTTAAAAAAAGCAACACTCTTTGTGATCCTTACACGAAATGTGTGTCAGCAGCAGTAGAATTGTTCTGCAGTCAGATTCAAACACTGGTACTCTAAATTTTCTCAATAGTGTTCATCGAAAAGAATGTTGCCTTCGCTACAGGTTTTCCCATTTGAGTTCCCAGAGTATCTTCGTAACATTTGTTGTTCAAAACTGTCAGTAACAAATCTGGCAGCCCGCCTCTAAATTGCTTGGATGCCTTCCTTTAATCCGAGCTGGTGGTGATCCCAAATACTCCAGCAGTACTCAAGAATAGATTGCACTAGTGTCCTACATGCTGTCTCCTCTGTAGATGAACCACATTTTCCCAAAATTCTCCCAATAAATTGAAATTGACCACCCGCCTTTCCTACCACAATCCACACACACTTCTTACATTTCATATCACTGTGCAACATTACATCCAGATATTTAAATGATGTGACTGCCAAGCAGGACACTCTAATGCGGTATCCAAACATCACAGAATTTTTTTTCCACTCACCTGAATTAACGAAGACTTTTCTACAATTTTAGGTAGTTGCCATTCATCACACCAACTAGAAATTTTGTCAAAGTCATCTTATATCACCCTACAGTCATTCAGTTTTGACAGCTTCTGAAACACCATGCCAGCATTGGCAAACAACAACAGGTTGCTGCTCACCCTGCCCGCCAAGTCATTTGTATGTAGGTACTTATTTGATATGCTTGTACCTTAGTTAAGTCTCCAGCAGGGCAATGTGTCAAATGCTTTCCAAAAATTTTGAAATGTGGTATTTAAATGTTGCCTTTCATCCATAGTTTTCAGAATTAGTTTTGCAAGTTCTCTGTTTTCTAAAATGATCCAGCTTCTTGGTCTCAAGGGAATTTATTCTGTTTGAAGATTCTGTAGGAAACCGATGTTAAGGATACTGGTTTGTAATTTTGTGGGACTGTTGTTTTACCCTCCTTATATACAGGAGTCACATGCTCGTTTTTCCAGTCGCTTTGGACTTGGGCTAGAGGTTAATGATGATTGCAAGCTATGTAAGGGACCAATGCCATACACTACCAAAAACTGAATTGGGATTCCGTCCAGTCCTGGTGACTTACTTGTTTTAAATCTTTCAGTTGTTTCTCTACACCAGGAATGCATGTTATCATGTTCTACAAATGGGAGTCTAACTGATGATCAGATGGTATGTTTGTGTGATTCTCCTGCATGTAAGATTTCTTAAATGTGTAATTTAAAACTTAAACTTTTGTTTTCTTATCTTCAAGTGCGACACCAATGTGGCCAATGAGTGACTGGGTGGAAGCCTTCGATCCCCTTAGAAATTTTACATATGACCAGAATTTTCTCGGGTTCTCGGCCACATCTTTTGCTGCAGTTGTATGCTTCACACAAATCTTTTTACATATGCTTGAATCTCTGTTGTCATTTGCGTGTACCGTTTTAAATTGATAGTGCAACGGCCTTTGCTGCACATCTTTTCTGAATTGCGTTGTTAAACCATGGTGAGTCTCTACCACTCAGAATATGCTTAATGTGCACATAGTTCTTCAAACTCTAGCAGAAACATTCACCTAGAATTCATTACTGGTTATTAACTTCCATAACAATAGTTACTATAATGACATAATGATCACTGGTCTCTGTCTCTATATTGATGGTATCATGAAGATCTGGTTTGTTTGTAGCTGCAAAGATATTTCCACTATGTGTGGGCTGCTAGACTAGCTGCTAAAGACAATTTTTAGAAAAATTGTGAAAAGTATGAGATGTACCGGTAAAATAATGTCTGAGGTGCTGGAGCCGTGAAGAATGCTTTTACATGAGATCACTGGCACTGCATGCACTGGCATGCAGCGTGGATCCTCCCCTTGAAATGCCTACCAACCCCAACTTACTGTAACACCCAGTCTTCACCGGGCAGCTGTTTGTGATTGAGTCCCCCCTCGCTTCTCCTGCCAGGTGCGAGTTATATGCAGTGATCGGGGGGGGGGTTATTCTTTATTTATTTTTTTGCACTACCCTCATTGACATTTATCAGTAGTTATGCAAAGTCTATGGACTATAATGTATAGATGTCAAAAATGTGGAAAGTGGTTCAGAGAATTAAAGGATGGACGTACAGATGTCAATTTTGAACAGCATTCTGGTCGGCCTTCTGTTACAGCCAAAAAAGTTACAAAAATCGAGAAATAAATGCTTGAAGGTCAGTATGTGATGGTTCACAAGCTATATGAATGGATTCATGAAGCCATACCAAGCGGGAAAGCGCCGGTAGATAGGCACTATGAATAAAACACACACACAGAATTTCGAGCTTTCGCAACCGGCGGCTGCTTCGTCAGGAAAGAGGGAAGGAAGAGGAAAGATGAAAGGATGTGGGTTTTAAGGGAGAGGGTAAGGAGTCATTCCAATCCCGGGAGCGGAAAGACTTACCTTAGGGGGAAAAAAGGGTAGGTATATACTCGCGCGCACACACACATACACGCATATCCATCCATACATACACACACACAAGCAGACATATTTAAAGGCAAATAGTACGGGCAGAGATGTAAGTCAAGGCGGAAGTGTGGAGGCAAAGATGATGTTGAATGACAGGTGAGGTATGAGTGGCAGCAACTTGAAATTAGCGGAGATTGAGGCCTGGTGGATAATGAGAAGAGAGGATATATTGAAGGGCAAGTTCCCATCTCCGGAGTTCGGATAGGTTGGTGTTGGTGGGAAGTATCCAGATAACTCGGACGGTGTAACACTGTGCCAAGATGTGCTGGCCGTGCACCAAGGCATGTTTAGCCACAGGGTGATCCTCATTACCAACAAACACAGTCTGCCTGTGTCCATTCATGCGAATGCCTTTGACCATGTACACCTTCCGCGTTACAGGACTGGAGTAGGTGCGATGGGAGGATGCATAGGACAGGTTTTACACAGGGGGCGATTGCAAGGGTAGGAGCCAGAGGGTAGGGAAGGTGGTTTGGGGATTTCATAGGGATGAACCAAGAGGTTACGAAGGTAGGTGGACGGCGGAAAGATACTCTTGGTGGAGTGGGGAGGATTTCATGAAGGATGGATCTCATTTCGGGACAGGATTTTAGGAAGTCGTATCCCTGCTGGAGAGCCACATTCAGAGTCTGATCCAGTCCCGGGAAGTATTCTGTCACAAGTGGGGCACTTTTCCCCAAAAGTGAGAGGTTCTGGGTTTGAGGGGATGAGGAAGTGGCTCTGGTTATCTGCTTCTGTACCAGGTCGGGAGGGTAGTTGCGGGATGCGAAAGCTGTTTTCAGGTTGATGGTGTAATGGTCCAGGGATTCAGGACTGGAGCAGATTCGTTTGCCACGAAGGCCTAGGCTGTAGGGAAGGGACCGTTTCATATGGAATGGGTGGCAGCTGTCATAATGGAGGTACTGTTGCTTGTTGGTGGGTTTGATGTGGACGGATGTGCGAAGCTGGCCATTGGACAGATGGAGGTCAACGTCAAGGAAAGTGGCATGGGATTTGGAGTAGGACCAGGTGAATATGATGGAACCAAAGGAGTTGAGGTTGAAGAGGAAATTCTGGAGTTGTTCTTCACTGTGAGTCCAGATCATGAAGATGTCATCAATAAATCTGTACCAAACTTTGGGTTGGCAGGCTTGGGTAACCAAGAAGGCTTCCTCTAAGCGACCCATAAATAGGTTGGCATACGAGGGGGCCATCCTGGTACCCATGGCTGTTCCCTTTGATTGTTGGTATGTCTGTCCTTCAAAAGTGAAGAAATTGTGGGTCAGGATGAAGCTGGCTAAGGTGATGAGGAAAGAGGTTTTAGGTAGGTTTCCCATGTGGAAGTTTCTTTCTATTTTATTTGATCCATGAAGTCAGTGAGATTACGATTGAGAAGATTTTTATTGAATGTTTGTTGTATTGCAAGGTGTGTGCAAGGTGGGTCACTGAAATGTTCAACGAAGACCAAAAACTGCAACATGTTCAAGCGGCCCATGGATTCCTGGAGCACATGCAGAACAAGTTGAGAAATTTTTGGTTTCACTTGGGGTACACTACTCATAAGGAAAAGTCTCGTCGGTGGCAGCATTCAGATTCCTCAAAGCCATGAAAGTTCAGACAAAAATTGTGGCCAGTGCATTCTTTGACAAAAAAGGTGTTTCGTTGTGAGAGAACATGCCTAAGGGTACAACAAAAAATGCTGCTC
Source organism: Schistocerca gregaria (assembly GCF_023897955.1). NCBI lineage: Eukaryota > Metazoa > Arthropoda > Insecta > Orthoptera > Acrididae > Schistocerca > Schistocerca gregaria. The sequence continues at coordinate 866,803,078 of NC_064922.1, forward strand.
ACTACTCTGAGACTTAAAAACAACTGCACCATGTCATTCAAAGTCAAAGGAGGGGAATGCTGTTGAAAGAGTATGTTCTCATCGTGACAGCACTCTTACCCCGTCCTGCCCATGCAACAGTTGATCTCGTGACCCATTCCGGATGGTACAACTGCTCTCATCATTGCCCAGATTTAAACCTAGTGATTTTCTTATGTTTCCTGAGTTGAAGTCACACCTGGTGGAACACATTTCCATACTGATAATGAATCAAAAATTGAGGTCGAGCGAGCACTACCCATGCAACATGCTGGGAGAGTAGTTTGCCAAGGGTATACAAAAAATAACCAAATGCAGGGGGCATGAGATATTTTGCATTTGCAAGGTGGGGTACTAAGTAGAAAAGGTTAGGAACCACTGTGGTAACCAAGTATAAGCAGTGAGCAGTCCAGTGAAGACTTTATTTGTAGACGGTTGTATTATTAGCTGTGCCACCTAAGTATTACACCCTCACTCCCTCAGCTCTTCAATTTCAGTTGACACTTCAGAGACCGGAAGATTAGGTACAAAAGACAAGTTTTTAACAGATAAAACCGTGCACACTCATTTTAATTGTCTAGGTATGGCACCTTTGATTAGTAATCGAAACATCCTCAGTCCCGTGTTTGAAATCAATGTCGGCTTAAATTTGAATTAACAATCAGCATTGGTGTCTGAAGACTTCTGGCATAAGAAGTCACCCTCATTCTGCCAATGGCCTTGTCAAAGAGGGTGGAGGAGTGGACAGAGGATCAGGACACACTCTCAGCCTTGGGGTTAGAAACTGTCCCTAACGATGGAAGAATCAGGAATGATCAAGTACAGGAGGACGCAGAAGGCTATGGAAATCACTGCATTAAAGACACATAACATGTATTCCATAGCACACTTGATCTAAAATGGAAGAAGTGTCATGACGATCTCTACATTTGCAAAAGAATCGAGAATAGTCCCCCATTTGGATTACCAGGAGGCGATTGCCAAAGCGGAGATGACTGTGAGAAAAAGATTAAATAACCAGCGAAAGGATAATATTCCATGACTCGGGGTGTGGATTGTTAGAAGCTTGAACGTGGCTGGGAAATTAGAAAATCTGAAAAGGGAAATGCAAAGGCACAATCTAGATATGTAGCAGTCATCAAAGTGAAGGGGAAAGAAGACAAGGATGTGTGGTCAGGTGAGTGTAGTGTAATCTCAATAGCAGCAGGTAATGGTATCATCAGAGTTGGATTAGTTATGAATAGGAAGGAAGGGCAGAGAGTGTGTTGATGTGAACAGATCAGTGATTGGTTTGTTCTCATCAGAATTCACAGCAAACAAACACCGACAATGGTAGTTCAGGTATACATACTTACATTGCAAGCTCAAGATGAAGAGAGAAAGTAACTATATGAGGATAATGAAAGGGTAATACAGTAAGTAAAGGGAGATGAAAATCTAATAGTCATGGGTGACTGGAATGCAGCTATAAGGAAAGAAGTAGAAGAATGGGTTACAGGAGAATATGGGCATGGGACAAGAAATGAAAGAGGAGAAAGACTAATTGAGCTGTGCAATAAATTTACTCTGTCCAAGAAACACGAGAGGAGGTTGTATACTTGGAGAAAACCATGTGATATGAGAAGATTTCGATTAGTTTACATCACGGTCAGGCAGATATTCCAAAATCGGATACTGAACTGTAAGGGTACCCAGGAGCAGATATAGACTCAGATCACAATTTAGTAGTGACGAAGAGTAGGCTGAAGTTTAAGAGATTAGTTAGGAAGAACCAATGTGCAAAGAAGGTGGGTTATGGAAGTACTAAGGAATGCCAAACATGCTTGATGTTCTCTGACAGGTTGTATATGCTCCAGGACAACCAGGAAAAACCTGGGAACTTTTTCATCCTGTAGAAAACGGGGAATTTTTCGTTGTTTTAGTTTTTGGTTAAGTTTTCGTAGTTTGACTGGTAAGAATTGATGCTGTAACAGACTTTTACTTTAGCCTGTTATTGTAAATGAATACTGCAGCAGTAAAACATCAATGAGAAAAAAAAAGTAAGTTGTAAAGGAAATGCACCATTTAAAGCAACAGAAGGCGGCACACACACAAGCGCCTGCAAACAGCAAAATGAGTCAAAGGCTTCAGAACAAAGACTATGCAATACTTCATAACAACAAACTGCTCTCGGTGGGTCTTGGGTTAACATTGGATTTGTTTGAGCAGTTGCCAGTGGGCTTACGGGTGCACAGTCGAGTTGCGTACGAGCGTTACCTTCTCCTGTTTCCGGCTACTTGAAGTGTGGCTGTTAGCTGTATCCAAGGTAACTAGACATGAGCTGTATCAGCAGTAGCAATAAGCAGCCAGTTGCTACCCAGAAAGAATTTTTCTGGGACACCCAAGCTGCCAGATCGCACATGCACAAAACAGTCTGAATTTTAGTGAGATGAGGGGTAGTCTCCATTTGAACCGTGCTTACTGTTTACGGATTTTGCTGCTTTCTCTTATTTTACAGCTCTCAAGAACAAAATGGATTTGTGTGGTCTGAAGCTATAGAGTGAATTAAAATATTCACATAATTACAGAATGCTAAAATGCGTTGTTAGTTTCAGTTTTCTGATTTAATTTCCAGGGTTTTGACTGTCTGGTATTAATCTCCTTGCAGAACAGTGAAGGTATTGTTGTTGATTTGCTAAAATAAATTGACTTTAATTAATCTATCCCGCAGAGGCAATCAATTTATCTGAAACACTATTGGCTAGTGTCAGCTGTTTGTGGAATTTCTAATGCACTTTTGGGACATATGAGATAATGCCATAATAAAGAACTAAACATGAGATGGTAATACAGTACTAGTACTCCAAGAAAATTTGCATTCTGAAAACCACACTGAAAGTTTGTCAAGTTGGGGGCTACTTCTTTGTGAATCTGGACATACGATTTTTGTTTTTGTTTTTGGGGGGGGGGGGGGGAGGGGGGGTTCATCAGTCGACTGACTGGTTTGATGCGGCCCACCATGAATTCCTTTCCTGTGCTAACCTCTTCATCTCAGAGTAGCACTTGCAACCTACGTCCTCAATTATTTGCTTGACGTATTCCAATCTCTGTCTTCCTCTATAGTTTTTGCCCTCTACAGCTCCCCTCTAGTACCATGGAAGTCATTCCCTCATGTCTTAGCAGATGTCCTATCATCATGTCCCTTCTCCTTATCAGTGTTTTCCAGATATTCCTTTCCTCTCCGATTCTGCGTACAACCTCCTCATTCCTTATCTTATCAGTCCACCTAATTTTCAACATTCGTCTATAGCACCACATCTCAAATGTATCATCTCGAATGTATATGTTGTGCAATTTAGTATTGTTTACGAAATTCTGATGCCTTGGCGTATCCTCTGATGTCGTGTTTCATGTATGACGTAATGTAAGATCTCTTAATGCCATATACATAGGAACATATGGTGTACCTACATTATTGTAACTGTGCTGCCCACAGTAATGCCATTTTCTGCTGCTCTCTGACAACAGCTGAAACGAGTTCTAACAGGTTGCAGAAAAATATTGCGATTGGTCATTTTGAAAAGCATAACTTTCAAAGTACATTTTATTTTACGCAACATGAGTTACATTACGTGTTCAAATGTGCTTTGAATTTCTTAAATCACAGAGCGTTTGATTTTCATTTAAAGCTTAATACTTTGAGAGCCCGATACTTAGGTTTTCATGCCTGGAAGACCAGGCATTTACGTCATTACTTAAAACTTTACTGGCATATTTGTATGATGTATCAAAGTGTAACATACACAAAAAAGACAAATGTTATATGTGAAAGCTTAGCTCTTCTTGTACCTATTCTACGTACATTATTTTATACCATTAACTTCTCCTATTTGTGTGTTTGCGCTACGTAATTGTTGTTGCTACAGGCTGACTACATCAGACATCCTATACTCTAAATCACTACCTTTACATGTGACGTATCTTCTGAAACACAAAAACCAAATTTTGGAAACTGTTTTTTGCTTTCATGTTTACATGTTTAGGTCTGAAGTGGATTTGCTAGCCCAGTGAACTACAGCGCCTGAGAAACAGCAGATATAGTTTATGATTTAGTCAGCACAGTCGCTATTTCTCTTCAATTAGACAAGGTTACAAAGCTTCAGTCTAATATTTCTATTTAGCCTTCGCTGTACAAAAAGCCGCCCTGTCAACATTAAGCCACATGTGGTAGCTGTACAGTCTGAGCTGCTTTGCCACGGTTTGCACTTCTCTCCCCATCAGAAGTTCTAGTCCTCTCTCGGGCATGGGTGTGTGTGTTGTGCTTAGTGTAAGTTAGTTTAAGCTAGATTCAGTAGTGTGTAAGCCTAGGGACTGTTGACTTCAACAGTTTGGTCCCATAGGAACTTAACCACCACTCATCAATATTAGCTGAAATTTTTAAAAACGAGACAAAACCTGACATCCCATGCACGTTTTAATACCGGCTGCATTTACATGAGAGTGAAAAATAGATTGCAAAACTGGAAAACTGGCATCCAGAAGCAGATGTCCAGAATCGATTTTGAAGTGTTTACATGACCACCCAGAAGCGGTATTGGGAGATTGGTTTACAAAATCCGGTAAATGCGATGAATATCTGCTATCATCAGGTGGCGAGATCACATGACGGACGAGCTATGATTGGCTTACAAAAGCGCATCACATTCTCGATTTCAATACTTCGGAAACTACTGTTTTGTGTTTGGTGGAATTCGACTGTATACTTTAATAATATGAAAATATGCATTGTATATGTAGCTGCAAATCAAAGATCTTTCAAAATGCTTTGAGAGGTTCTATGCCAATGTATAAAACCTTAACCATTCAAAATAGTGTTAAGTTTTACGATCCCGAGGGAAACTATTGTGTCCTTAACGCAAAAAACATATTTTCACCTAGCAGAAGGTGTATTTTTGACTGGGAGAACCAGTAAAAACCAGGAATTTTTTTTCCTCGTCTGCGTATACGTGCTGTCTAAGGCTGTAGATATAACAATAAGGAATAGCTCAGCAGGCAGTACAGTTGAAGAGGAATGGACATCTCTAAAAAGTGCAATCACAGAAGTTGGAAAGAAAAACTTGGTTACAAAGACAGTAACTGTAAGGAAATCATGTGTAACAGAAAAAACACTTCAGTTGATTGATGAAAGAAGGCATTATAAAAATGTTCAGGGGCATTCAGGGATACAGAAATACAAGCCACTGAGGAATGAAATAAATAAGAAGGCAGGGAAACTAAGATGAAATGGTTGCGTGAAAAATGAGATGAAATAAAAAAAGAGGACTGTCAGAAGAACTGACTCAGCATGTTGGAAAGTCAAAATAAACTTCAATGAAATTAAAAGCAAGTGTGGTAACAGGAATTCCACTGTTAAATGCAGAAGAGAGAACATTTAGGGTGGAAAGAGTACATTGAAGGCCTCTAGTAGGGGAAGATTTGTTTGATGTAATGGAAGAAGAAAAAGGAGTAAATTTAGAAGATATAGGGGATCCAGAATTAGAATCAAAATTGAAGTAAGCTTTGAAGGATTTAAGATCAAATAAGGCAGAAGGGATATATAACATTCCCTCAGAGTTCCTAAAGTCATTGGGAAAGTGGCAACAAAATGACTATTCACATTGGTGTGTAGAATGTGAGAGTCAGGTGACGTACCATCTGACATTTGGAAAAATATCATACACACAATTCCAATGACTGCAAGAGCTGCCAAGTTCAGGAATTATTGCACAATCTGCTTAACAGCTAATGCATTGAACTTCGCTGACAAGAATAATATACAGAAGCGTGGAAAAGAAAATTGAGGATGTTTTAAGTGATGATCAGTTCGGCTTTGGGAAAGATAAAGGTACCAGAGAGACAATTCTGACTTGGTTGATGATGGAAGCAAGACTAAAGGAAATCAAGGCGGCGCTCAATAGGATTTGTTGACCTGGAAAAATTGTTTGACAAGTGGTGCAAGATGTTTGAAAATCAGAGAATTTGAAATTCTGAGAAGGATAGGGGTAAGCTATAGGGGTAGACTGAAGAGTGAATGATCAAGAACAAAGTGCTAGGTTTAAAGAGGGTGTAACACAGGAATGTACAGGGTTTGTATAAAAAGTAATGAGACTGAGCTTGTGAATCAAAATTTGTTGTAGATACCACTAGAACCACTTAGTACTCGTCTATGTATGACCCTGGAGAGTCAACAACCAGCTGCATGTGAGATTTACATGTTTCAAACACTGCTGAGTCTGGGTTGGCTTTCAAAGCCCTCGCTGTGGCGGCTTGGAACTCCTCCAGGGTCCCGTTACGGTGTCCTTTCAGGGATGCTTTCAGTTTGAGGACATACAAAAGTCTGGCGGGGCCACATTGGGACTGTAGAGGCTGTGGGGAATCATTGGTCTCCCTTTCTTGACCAGGTAGCTGGCCACCATGAAGCAGGTGTGACATAGCGCATTGTCATAATGCAGTTTCCATCATTGGTCATGGCTGCCTGTACACGATAGACCCTGGCTTTCAGTTTCTTTAGTACTCTGCAATAAAAAGCACCATTGGCAGTTTGGCTTTGGGGCACAAACTCATGATGAGCCACACTCCTGACATTGAAAAACACAATCGGCAAGGCTTTCACCTTTGATTTGCTCACGTGAGCCTTTTTTTTTTTTATATGTGGGGGTGCTGCGTTGTGCCATTTGGCACTAATGTGCTTTGTCTGTGGACTGTACTGAAACAACCAGGTGTCATCTCCTGTGATGGTATTGTCTGAGAATTCTGGATCAGCTTCAAGGCTCTGGAGATTGTTTTGGCAGGCATGCATACATGCTTGCTTTTGAATGTCTGAGAAAATCTTTAGGACCATCATGGCGCAGATCTTCCTCATCGGTATTTCTTTGGTGATGATGTTGTGCACTGTCATTTTATAAAGTTTGAGGTCATCTGCTATCATCCTGACACTCATCCAATGCTCGGTGTTCAATAAAATATGCACACTGTCGATGTTTTTGTCAGTTCTGCTGGTTGACGGGCGTCTGGAGCGGTCCTTGTCCTCAAAGCTGTCCCAACCCTCTTTAAAGCTCTTCATCCAACTGAAAATCTGGCCTTTTGACAGGCATCATTGCTGTAGGCTTGCTGACACGTATCCAACGTTTCTGTACCCGATTTTCCTAGTTTCACACAAAGCTTTATGGCTAACCTTGCTTGATCGTTTGCTGCATGTTGTGCCATGACCAACTTCTTTGGGATGTGTCCACTCAATGCACAATGCTGCTGAGACAAGAGCTCGCAGGAAACTGGCACGCCGTGTGTTTTCGGCTAGACCCCCCTCCCCCACTGATCCCCCCCCCCCCCCCCCCCCAGGCGAGTGCAGTACAGTCGCATCAGCAAAAAATCAGTTTCATTACTTTTTATATAAACACTGTACTCTTTCGCTCCTACCGTTCAATCTGTACATCAAAGAAACTATGATGGAAATATAAGAAAGGTTCAAGAGTGGGATTAAAATTCAAGGTGAATTGACAGCAATGATAGATTTGCTAATGACATTATCATTTGCTGAATGGAAAGAACAGTGTAATGAGTACAGAATACGGATTGAGAGTAAATTGTAAGATGAAAGTAATGAGAAGTAGCAGAAATGAGAACAGTGAGAAACTTTAACATTACGATTGATGGTCACGAAGTAGATGAAGTTAAGGAATTCCACTACCTAGGCAGCAGAATACCCATGCCAGATGGAGCAAGGAGGACATCAAAAGCAGACAAGCACTGGCAAAAAGGTCATTACTAGCCAAGATAATGGTACTAGTTTCAAACATAGTGCTTAATTTGAGGAGGAAATTTCTGAGAATGCACGTTTGGAGCACAGCATTGTGATAGTGAAACATGGACAACAGGTAAACTGCAACAGAAAAGAATTGAAACATTTGAGATGTGGTGCTACAGATGAATGTTGAAAAATTAGATGGACTGATAAGGTAAGTAATAAAGAGGTTCTACACAGAATTGGAGAGGAAAGGAATATGTGGAAAACACTGACAAGAAGAAGGGACAAGGTGACAGGACATCTGTTAAGACGTGAAGGAGTGACTTCCATGGTACTAGATGGAGTTGTAGAGGACGAAGACTGTAGAGGAAAACAGATATTTGAACACCTCCAGGAAATAACTGAGGACGTAGGCTGCAAGTACTACTCTGAGATGAAGAGGATGGCACAGGAAAGTAATTTGTGACTGGCCACATCAAACCAGTGAGAAGACTGATGACTGAAATCAAAATTTTAATGATCAAGAACTGCCTCTTAGTGGTACTATTCTCAATTTTAGTCAGCTACATTCGAATGTTTTGTTTTTGATTAAAGGCTCATGATTGCCTGTTTTGTGGTAAGATCATGTTTTTAGATGTTCTAAAGTAAGTAAATAAAAAACACCATCTACACCTCTTTTTTTTTTTTATTGGCGACTTCGTGTTTGATCTGCTGGGAGGATCGTAACACCAAGTCGTCAATAAAAGATTGTGATCCAGATGATGCCTCCCCCCTCCCTCCTCCTCTTAAAAAAAAGTGAACCACCCATCACTACCTGATGGCTGCTCCTGTCCATAAAACACGCTTTTCAAGACAAGTCGACCAAAGAGTCTCCAACGCCCAGCAGCAGAGCAACATAGAGACATGGATTAATGATCATGATGTAGTGATGGTGGTTGCTGAAGTTAATAAATCCAGCAAGAAGGTTAGGACTGTCAAGGGCAAATAAGCAGTTGCCAGCATCCTAATTAGACAATGAATGGACATCATTCAATTCCAATACAATTATGGGCAATATTTAAATGGGTTTAAATCATTCTCTGGAGACGTATGTGCTGAGTAAGTTGATGAAGGATGGGAAGGACCCATCATGTCTTAAAAGACAAATTTTGGAGAAAGCATAGGAAGCAGATACTGTTGCACTCTTGGTTCAAAAACGAACACACAAATGATGACAGGTAAAAGTCAGTCAGATATTTGTGTGTTTATAGAAAGATTGATGAGAGACGTGAATAACTACCTCTGTCTTACCATAGCAAAAGATCTTGCCGAGAATCCAAGAAAATTCTGGTCCGAAGTAAAATTGCTAAGCGGGTCGAAGGCTGCTGTCCAGTCACTCTTTTATAGTGTGGCAGTAGAAGACAGCAAAAGGAAAGCGGAAGTTTTATTTTTCATGTCTAAGAAACCATTCACGTTGGAGGAACGGTATAAATATACCATTGTGTCACAATTGTATAGCTTCCTGTATGGAGAACATATTAAGACACTCCTGGCATAGAGAAGCAACTGAAGGAGTTGTAAACAAATAAGTCACCTTGTCCAGATGGAATCCTAATTTGGTTTTACAGAGAGTATTCTACTACAAGGGCCTCTTACTTTGCTGGCATTTATCTCGAATTTCTTGCCCAGTGCAAAGTCCCAAGTGACTGGAAAAAGCACAGGTGACACCTGTACATAAGGATAAAAGAAAAAGACACAAAATTACAGACCAATATCGTTAATATTTTCTTTAGATGAAAAAGCTTCTTTCCTCAAATTGATAAGAATTTATAAAGCATGTTTCTCGTCCAAAACACAGCTTACCCTTTTCTCACATTATATCCTGCAAACTGTGGATGAAGGGCAACAGACAAATTCCATAATCCTAGATTTTTGGAAATTATTTGACGTGGTGCCCCACTGCAGACTGTTAACAGGGATAAGAGCATGCTGATTAGGTTCACAGATATGTAATTGATTCGAAGATTTTTTAATAGAACCTAGTACATTATCCACAGTGGTAAGTGTTCATCAGAGGCAAGGATGTCATCAGGAGTGCTCCAGGGATGTATGATAGGACCACTCTTATTCTGTGTACGCATAAGTGATCCAACGGACAGAGTGAACAGCAATCTGTAGCTGTTTGCTGATGATGCTGTGACATACTGGAAGGTGTCTTCATTGAATGACTGCAGAAGGATGCAGAATGACTTAGACAAAATTGCTAGTTGATGTGGTGAATGGCAGCTTGCTCTACATACAGAGTATTGCAAGTTAATGAAGATGAGTTGGAAAAACAATTGTGTGATGTTCAAATTGCACTACTTGACATAGCCACATAGATTAAAAATCTAAGTGTACAGTTGCAAAGCAACATGAAATAGAACATGAATGTAAGGATGATAGCAGGGAAACTGATTGCTTGACTTCTGTTTATTGGCAGAATTTTAGGAAAGTGTGGTTCATCTATAAAGGAGGATCTGTATAGAACAATAGTTTGTTCAATGCTTGAGTACTGCTCAAGTGTTTGGGATCCCAATGAGATTAGATTAAAGGAAAACATCAAAACAGTTCAAAAGTGTAATGTTAGATTTGTTACCGGCCAATTCGATCATGACATGAGTGTTACAGAGAACCTTTGTGAACTGAAATGGGAATCCCTGGAGGGAAGTGTGTTGTTCTTATGGAACAGTATTGAGAAAATTTTAGAGGACCAGTATTTGAAGCTGACAAGAGAATCATTATACTGCCACCTATGTACATTTGATGTAAGCACCACCAAGATAAGATGACCAAATTTAGGGCTTGTACTGAGGCATGTAGGCAGTCATGTTTCTCTCACTCTATTTGTGTGTGGAATAGGAAAGCAAATGACAGGTAGTGGTGCAAGCTATATCCTGACATGCACCAGTGTTTTTACTGAGGTGACACCACACAAGGGGACATCAGTGTTGAGCTATAAGCAAACCTCATGGCTTGTCAGACAGATGTCAAACATCTTCTATGACTTACTAGTGCCCTGCAGAACATCTGCATAGTGTGTCCAGCAGAGAATCTTGCTTGGGATGCACTGTTTTCTCTACAAAAGGAAGATAAATAGGTGGTTTGCCTACTGACTCAAGAACATTTGTTTAAGGTGATTAGCAACAGACATTAAAGATTATGAAAGATTCATGGTGCCCAGATGGTCTGAAAATATAACTTTATTGTTCCATAACCGGTTTTGATCTCAGATCATCAGTGTCAGTACTTTAAATTTTGTGAATGTGTTAGAAATTCATAGTATTATCCCCTATAACCTATTAAGAAATCCTCACTTTTCCTGATAACCTATTTAGAAGTTCTTACTTCTAATGTGGCTTCACCTTCCTTTCCGAATTGCATCCCTAGTAAGTCCAACATCATTTCTCTGGGACAGCTACTGGTAACATGAAAAACAATCCAGACCTTGTCATCTTTCCCATGGACAATGGTTCCGTTACTGTGGTCATGAATCATACTGTCTGTGTAGTTGAGGGTCCCAGTCAAATTTCCAACACCTGTGCATACAAACCTTCCAACTGTGATCTCATCCCAACAGTCCACACGACATGATGTTCAGCAACTCCTCAAAACATGCGAAAACATGATATGAATCAGTCTCCTTCCTCACAACTGCAACCCCCCTACTCTTTCCTTGTACCTACTTCCCAAACCCAATCCCACAGGTCTCCCTCCTGGTTATCTCATTGCGGATGGGTACAATTCACCTACAAAACAAATCACCACATTTGTTGACCAACACATCTAAACTATTGTGTGTAACCTCCCATCTTACATTCAAGAAACAGCTCACTTCCTTCATTGCTTTACCACAGTTAGTGTCCCTTTTTTACCAGGCTCCCTTGTTTGTCACTGTGCATGAAAATTCCTCTTAACACCACCATCCCTCATACTCGTCGGCTTGTGGCCAGGGAACACTACCTTCTCCAGTGTCCTCCTGATAACAAACATATCACCTCTTTTCTAATCATTCTAGCCAATCACACTATGACCCACAATTAATTCACTTCGAAGGCCAAATTTATAAACAAATCTATGCTTCTGCTGTGGGTACGTACATGGCACTATCTTATGCAAACACATTTATAGGTCTTCTGGAGGAACCTTTATTACATAATCAACACCTGAAACCATTTATGTGGTTCAGATACATTGATGACATTGTCATGATCAGGACTCATGGAAAAGACAACCTTCAGTCTTTCTTCATAACCTGAATAGCTACTCCCAGATCCACTTCACCTGGTCCTTCATAACTCAACAAAGCACCTTCCTTGATGTTGACCTCCCCTCTCAAATGGCGCTGTAAGAATGTCTGTTCACATCAACCACACCAACCTGTCACCAATTTCATGCTAAAAAGTCTGTTCCATACATCCTGCCATGCGTGGATGCCGCATCTGCAGTGGAAAGCAGAATCTGTCAGAGTGTACCAATAACTTTACCAGAGTCTCTATTGACAGACAATATACTATCCAGCACATTCATAAACCAATCTCCTGTGTCATTTCCTTGTTTGACCTAGTAAATCTATTAACCATCATCCAACGAGAACTCTGATCACCCAGTATCACCCTGGCCATGAAAAGCTCAACCACATCCCTTCACAAGCCCCTTGACTACTACTTATTATGCCGTGGTTCAGGGGTATCCTACCCACATTACCCAAAGTAGTGACAATGTCAATTCTGATTGCAGTGGACACAGACTCTTTGAAATTGGACCAGGTATTAATAGCAGTGTGCTGCCTGATTGGCTGAAACATATTTGTTCACCAGGTCATTGGTTGTCTGGATATGCAGACATGCATGGGAATGGTTGCTTGAAATGTGCACTGCGTCACAAATGCAGGATGTTAGGACAGTATTATTCTATGGGGGTACACTAACATTGGCTTCCATGGTATTGATTAAAGACATGGTGCCAGCTGCCAGCTATGTAAACATTATTGTTGATACATCTGTATTCCTTCATGCTTGATGCTTTCCATCATGGTCATTGCATTTTGTAGCTGGATAACTACCTGTGTCCAAGGCCAGAATTCTGTTCCATTGGTGAGTCGAGCATAGTAGGGATTTCAAAATGTCTGTCACCAAATTCACATCTTATCTTAACCCGTTGGGACACATGAGATGCTGTTGGGTGCCTGAAATATTAGTGTTTTGACTCATCAGTGTACATGTATAGCTAGTGGAACTTTCCCAGACACTTTTTTGAACCTCATAGTCCTTAATATTTCTTTGATCCGCAGCTTCGCTAATCAGTTCTTCTGAGACACACTCCTGGAAATTGAAATAAGAACACCGTGAATTCATTGTCCCAGGAAGGGGAAACTTTGACACATTCCTGGGGTCAGATACATCACATGATCACACTGACAAAACCACAGGCACATAGACACAGGCAACAGAGCATGCACAATGTCGGCACTAGTACAGTGTATATCCACCTTTCGCAGCAATGCAGGCTGCTATTCTCCCATGGAGACGATCGTAGAGATGCTGGATGTAGTCCTGTGGAACGGCTTGCCATGCCATTTCCACCTGGCGCCTCAGTTGGACCAGCGTTCGTGGTGGACGTGCAGACCGCGTGAGACGACGCTTCATCCAGTCCCAAACATGCTCAATGGGGGACAGATCCGGAGATCTTGCTGGCCAGGGTAGTTGACTTACACCTTCTAGAGCACGTTGGGTGCCACGGGATACATGCGGACGTGCATTGTCCTGTTGGAACAGCAAGTTCCCTTGCCAGTCTAGGAATGGTAGAACGATGGGTTCGATGACGGTTTGGATGTACCGTGCACTATTCAGTGTCCCCTCGACGATCACCAGAGGTGTACGGCCAGTGTAGGAGATCGCTCCCCACACCATGATGCCGGGTGTTGGCCCTGTGTGCCTCGGTCGTATGCGGTCCTGATTGTGGCGCTCACCTGCACGGCGCCAAACATGCATACAACCATCATTGGCACCAAGGCAGAAGCGACTCTCATCGCTGAAGACAACACGTCTCCATTCGTCCCTCCATTCTCGCCTGTCGCGACACCACTGGAGGCGGGCTGCACGATGTTGGGGCGTGAGCGGAATACGGCCTAACGGTGTGCGGGACCTTAGCCCAGCTTCATGGAGACGGTTGCGAATGGTCCTTGCCGATACCCCAGGAGCAACAGTGTCCCTAATTTGCTGGGAAGTGGCGGTGCGGTCCCCTACGGCACTGCATAGGATCCTACAGTCTTGGCGTGCATCCGTGCGTCGCTGCGATCCGGTCCCAGGTCGACGGGCACTTGCACCTTCCGCCGACGACTGGCGACAACATCCATGTACTGTGGAGACCTCACGCCCCACGTGTTGAGCAATTCGGCGGTATGTCCACCCGGCCTCCTGCATGCCCACTATACGCCCTTGCTCAAAGTCCGTCAACTGCACATACGGTTCACGTCCACGCTGTCGCGGCATGCTATCAGTGTTAAAGACTGCGATGGAGCTCCGTATGCCACGGCAAACTGGCTGACACTGACGGCGGCAGTGCACAAATGCTGTGCAGCTAGCGCCATTCGACGGCCAACACCGCGGTTCCTGGTGTGTCCACTGTGCCGTGCGTGTGATCATTGCTTGTACAGCCCTCTCGCAGTGTCCGGAGCAAGTATGGTGGGTCTGACACACCGGTGTCAATGTGTTATTTTTTCCATTTCCAGGAGTGTATTTTAATGGAAAGGGTGTCTGCCAAAAAAGTCTTAAAAGATATTTCTTGGAATTATGTAGCATTTGGAATGGCACACATCTGTAGTGTGGTGGAAGTTTTTCCTACTGTTGGCTGGACACTTCGAACAGTTGTCCTTGAAGGGACTACTCTTTTGCAAGTTACTAATATAAATGTATATTGTTGTGAAGAGCAGTGTTTGGAAAGAGGCTGTGCAAATGATCGCTTAGCAGTGTAACTGGGTGCTTTCAAAAGTGTTGACTGTACTGGAGCGCTAGGGCAGCATCAGTGAGTAAGTGAGATAGATCAAATATGTGACATTCCGTTCCATTGTCACATTTGCTGAAATCCTTTGTCAGTTTTGAAGGCAGCTTGTCTCTACATTGTGAAGACAACCATGAAATGTATTGCCTTGTGAAAGTGAAGATGTGATTATTTATTAAGAGAAACAGTAGATATTAGTCACTCAAAAAGAAATGAGTTTGAGACTGTAAAATGAAAACTGCTTAAAGGATTGTAAAGTTTTAAACACGACTGCTTGGTTCAGTGACCATTTATAAATTAAAATTGAAACAAATGAGCTTTATGTCACAATTTTTAGTTTTATTAACCATGTTTCAACACTTCTAAGAGTGCCTTCATCAGAATTTAAACTTTTAAGTGGCCTATAACATAATTACAAATTCACGGGAAAAGAAATTTTTATATAAAAAAGTGTAAGTACTGACTAACAATAAAAGACAGAGGCAGTTTACATGTCACACACAAAATAAATAAGTCCAGAAGGGCTTTAGTCACAAAACTTTTTTAAAGAGTGCAGGAAGGTGAGCCTTTATGGGCTGCTCGTACCTGTACAATCACAGTTGCCATGTTCCACATGGAACTTGTGTACTCTTAAACACACACAAAAAAAGTTGCATCACCTCGGTTCTGGGAGTTTCGGAACCTGTACAGAAAACTGGAATAGAGATCAACATAAACATCATTTCCGCCCTTTTTATTGCTCATGAAAACCACACATTGCATGTTGTACAACCATGCAGCGAGACCTTCAGAGGTGGTAGTCCAGATTGCTGTAGACACTGGTACCTCTGATACCCAGTAGAATGTCTTTTTGCATTGATGCATGCCTATATTTGTTATGGTATACTATCCACAAGTTCATCGAGGCACTGTTGGTCCAGATTGTCCCACTTCTCAATGGCGATTTGGCGTAGATCCCTCAGAGTGGTTGGTGTGTCACGTCCTCCATAAACAGCCCTTTTCAATCTATCCCAGGCATCTTTGGTAGGGTTCATGTCTGGAGAACATGCTGTCCACTCTAGGCAAGCAATGTCTTTATCCTGAGGGAAGTCATTCACAATGTGTGCATGTTGGTGGGTGCGAATTGTCGTCCATGAAGATGAATGCCTTGCCAATATGCTTCTGATATGGTTGCACTATCGGTTGGAGGATGGCATTCATGTATTGTACAGATGTTACAGCGCCTTCCATGACCACCGGCGCCATACGTCGACCCCACATAATGCCACTCCAAAACAGCAGGGAACCTTCACCTTGCTGTATTTGCTGGACAGTGTGTCTAAGGCATTCAGTCTGACCAGGTTGCCTCCAAGTACGTCTCTAGTGATTGTCTGTTTGAAGGCATATGCATCACTCATCGGTGAAGAGAATGTGATGCCAATCCTGAGTGGTCCATATGGCACGTTGTTGGGCCTATTTTTAGCGCGCTGTATGGTGTCATGGTTGCAAAGATGGACCTCGCCATGGACGTCGGGAGTGAGGTTGCGCATCATGCAGCCTATTGCACACAATTTGAGTCATAATACAACATCCTGTGGCTGCACGAAAAGCATTATTCAATGTGGTGGTGTTGCTGTCAGGGTTCCCTCTGAGCCATAATCCGTAGGTAGCAGTCATCCACTGCAGTAGTAGCCCTTGGGCAGCCTGAGCGAGGCATATCAACAGTTCCTGTCTCTCTGTTTCTCTTTCATGTCTGAACAACATCGCTTTGACTCACTCCGAGACGCCAGGACACTTCCCTTGTTGAGAGCTCTTACTGGCACAAAGTAACAATGTGGATGCAATCAAACAGCAGTATTGATCATCTAGGCATGGTTGAATTGAAGAAACACGAGCTGTGTACTTTCTTCCTGGTGGTATGACTGGAACTGATCACCTGTTAGAACCCCTCTGTCCTCCTCATGTGTGGTTGTTTACATATTTGGGTGGGTTTAGTGACATCTCTGAACAGTCTAAGGGACTGTGTGATACAATATCCATAGTCAGTGTCTATGTACAGGAGTTCTTGGAACCGGGGTGATGCAAAACTTTTTTGATTTGTGTGTTAAAGCTCACTCACTCAGGCAAATTTTTCACTTTATAAATATGGAAACTGCATCATGTGTTCTGAAAGAATTACGCTATGTTTTGATTTTAATTTTATCTGCAGAAACTAAAATTATTAAGATGATTTAAGGACAGTTTACGAAAGTGCCTTTTCTCACGTCGTTACCAAATGCCCAACATGAGGGAATCTGTTTTGGTATTGAAGGTGGACGAATACATTGTGGGAATGAAATCTTCAGAATACATCGTATTTTCATATGTTCGAAACCAGGACTCTCTCGGAGACCTCTAATGTGAGATAATTTGAGTTAAATAAGACACACAATGGTCAGCTCGTGTATAAACTAATAATCGGGTGCAAGTAGTTACAAAATGAGAAACAGACCACTATAGGATTATAATGAAACCTTTTAATTTTTCTGATCTGTGTAATTATATATACCACAAGAAAAATGAGATTAAGCGTGTTTATCACAGTGGGAAAACATCTTAAGTAGGCCAACCTCTATCGTTTGGAAAGAACAAAAGCATTACAATAACAGTGCCTGTTTACTATAACAGTTATATTGTAAACAGTAATATTTATTTTGTTATGGTACATAATGAATTCTGAAATGTACTTCCTTTGTATTTACACATTATTAAGGCCTCCTTATTAAAACTTCGAAACTTATTACAATATGATTTTGCTATGTAGATACTTACAGATGTAAACTGTGCATGCAGGACATGAAGCTCCATTTCTACGGGGATAGTGATAAACCTCCACTGCTGTCAGTCTTGTCACTACGGTGGATTCTTGAAATGCTGGTATCACTGTCACTGTTGTCATTTAATGAAACTATCACCTCCTCCACTGAATTTTCCAAAAGAGCTTCTTTCTTCCATGCTCTTTCCATGATGCTCTGTGTATGTTTGAAGGCTTTCTTCCAATCTTCAGCTGTGATGTTCCTGACAGCTTCTCTAGTGAGTGAGTTGACTGCATAGAGCATAAATTGACTGTTGTTTCTGGCAACATAACCTTCAAATTTGGGCCCAGGTTGAAATGGCAGTGGTCATGTGGTAGCCTAACAACTGTATGCCTTCTCTCTCTCTCTCTCTCTCTCTCTCTCTTTCTCTCCTTTTTTTTATGGGGGAGCTGTGGAGAGTTTTGTTGTATAAGCGCCACCTTTTTAGGGTCATAACTTCTATTGAGGTTACGACACTGAAGCCAATCATTTTCTCCTTTCAGTTTGCCTCGGTAGGAGGTGCCTTGTCAACAACCACCAAATGGTAAGAAGCATAATATATTATAATTGCCGACTGTTTTCCAAGATTTGATATTAGTGGGTCTTCAAACTGCTTTATAAATGTGACATGGTTTATTTCTTAGTGATAATCTCCTGTTTTCTTTGACTTACAGAGCAGGAGACTGTTCAGGAGAAAATCTTGTTAGGTGCTAGCACAACGAATAATAAATGTGCTCCCCCCACCCCCACTCCTCTTGCTATGAGGCATTGCCATTGTTCCTTTAGCTGTGTCGTCTGTCCGGTCCTGCTCGGCAGTGTGACCAGAATTGACCCACATTTTGTCAAGCCATACAGCTTCGTCAATATTTGCTATGGATGTCCCTTAAAAATCAGCTTCTCCATGCAGCTATGACCTTCCTCTCCATTAGCAGCTAATGGCCATAGTGAAAGCCAAGGTTGTGTAAAACTGTGGAAAAGGATTTGCGACTGCCTTGAGCATCGGATGTTTCGTCCTGCAATGATAAACAGAAATGTGACAATGAATTGCACCCTCTGCAGATGAATCGTGGTTGGTGATCTGCTAATCTGTACATTATTTTTTCCAGAGGTCTTAAATTTTCATGGTTCTTCAGATTCCTTTTCTTTGTTGAACATTTCCTTCCCAATCTTCACAACAATGTTTTTGTTTATATTCAAAGCTGTAGCAGTTCTCTCGATCACTTTTGGTAACGGAGAGCAGCGAGCCATCATTAAGTTTTTCATTCTGAAAGTGGCTACATAATGCACGAACCATTTCTCTTGACTGCCCTTGTATGGCAATCCCCTGTCCACAAGAATGACATAGAACTTTTTCACTTATAAATTTTGACGAACTTCCCACGTCATTCAGTACCATAAAATGAATAACGGGAACAGCGAATAAGAGTGTAACTTCTAGAACCTTAAAAAGTGAACACACAAAGTCACAGGGTGCAACCATCACACAGGGCAGCAATCTGGTTGCAGCTGAAGCCCACTGCAAGCAGGAACTGTTATGTTGGGTAAAAGTTTGGCAACTTCAGGGGATATGGTGCACCTGCAGTTAGCATGGTATCGGCAGAAAGTGGCCAGGGCCTGCTGCATGGGTCCCCCTGCCCCCGCTACCACTGCTGTCCTTGCTGTCAGTTCTAAAGTAATTTTGGACAGACTATAGAAGGACATGGACGTGCACCCATTCTCCAAAAAAGTGATCATGTGCATGTAAACTGTCCACTGCTCTCAGTAGTGCTGAAAAAAGAGAAATGAAGGCCTCAGAAGAACAACAAATGGGTGTAGTAGATTTCCTTGCAGCGGAAGGTGTGCATGGAATGGAAATTCATTGAAGAATGGCACTAGTATGTAACGGCTGCCACCATAACTCAACAGTCTTGAATAATTATGGCATCCACCTGCTATACAATGGTATCAGTTAATGTGGTGTGGCATTCTAGATCATGAGCGAGGCAACGGCATCTGTCCTCCTTTTAATTGCTTGTGCCATGCTTTGACACTCCCACTGGAGATGCAGTGCGCTTTGTACACTTGTTCCCTTCCACTGTCAGGAAATGTATTGTACCCCTTTCCTCTTCTAGTGGATTTTTTTGTGTGACTGAGTGTAGTGGATAGTTGACATGTGCACACGTTCACTCTGTTGTCATGTGATTGTGCACCCATGCCCCTTTAGTAGTGAGTTTGAGGCCTCCACGGTATTATAGGGCTCATGCCAGGCAATGGCATTAACATTTGTTTTTCACTTTTTTCTTTTTTTTTTTTAATTCCACTTCAATCGCAGCAGTGTTGAAAGTAATATTAATGAGAAAGGTAGGTCAGTCTATAATAAACTGTCTATAATAAAGAACAAAATGTTTCGTGTGTCTGTAACTGACAACATTTAACGAGTATCAAATAAATTTTATGGTGTATCATAGAACGAATTATGCTCTTGGAAGACTACAACAGAAGGAACAGGTAGTTACCAGAATGAATCTGTTGCTGGAGTAGATAGTGTACTGTTTTGAAAGTTGCTGAATATTAAAACTGTATGGCAGGTGGTACTCAAACCCAGAAACTTGCTTTTCATGGACAATGCTTTTAATGACTAAGCTATCCGGGTATGACTCGTGTTCTGCTCTCACAGCTTGACATTTGCTGGTACTTATCTCCTAGTTTTGGAATGTTGCTTATATTCTCTTGCATACGGGCTTTTGTTAAAGTTTCGAGAACATACCTTCACCGAAGAGTCAAGCAGTATATTGCTCCCTCCTACGTATATCTCGCAAAGAGACCATGAGGATAAAATCAGAGAGATTAGAGCCCACACAGAAGCATACCGACAATCCTTCTTTCCACGTACAATACGAGACTGGAATAGAAGGGAGAACCGATAGAGGTACTCAGGGTACCCTCCGCCACACACCGTCAGGTGGCTTGCGGAGTATGGATGTAGATGCGTAGACTATCATTGCTGAAGAAATGATATTGTGGAGAAATGATTTAAGACAGAAGATTGGTTAGAGCCTAGTTCAGCACATAGTTTTAATCCAGCAAGGAGGTTTTAAGGTGAGTTAGATGTAATTCCAGTTTTAGCATCCAGGATCCATTCAATTGCTGCTCTCTTCTTGTAGTAGTGAACTTTGCATCACAAGAGCTCTGCATTACTCTTTTTTGATTCCAAAACAAGATTGATTGCCGTATAACAACACACACTAATTTGAACAGATTCTCTTTTGTCTGTTTAACACTACACAGATGGAGTAGTCATACAGTTGATAGTAAGTGCTGCAACATATTACTTATCAAACCAGAGAACTTTAATACTGTTTACTTTTAGTAATTGCACCTCTGTTCATGTAATGTGAGCAGCAGAAACAAACTAAATAACTATAGAGTAATAGAAAACTTACTTCCTTTCAGTAAACTTCAATAATTACCATTAAATCATTGCTAACTTGTTAGTATTGGAGACACTTTATAACAATCATTTGCAAGCTGACAATTCATATAATTTTTGACATGTGGAAGGTATAATACTACTTGGTGGACACAGTCTCCTGAACAGACTACGTGTTTGTACACCACAGTTAGTCTGTGCTTGCAAAGTGCTTTCTTGTTTCTAAGTTGAATACACAACTAAAGGTATCTGATTTTTGAGAATTAGGTCACATTACCTTTATTCCTTGATGCATGATGGCATGTTTGATAATTCAAAGATCAGTTCACTATTCGTGGTTGCTTCAGTCTTTCTGTGGCATACTCAAGGTGAAGAAATAGCTTGTTAGTGTGGGTTCATCACTGTTTCATGTTACTATTTTTATGTTGAACAGCTTTCCTCTTAAGTTACATCTATTTCTGTTTCTGCTGCTAATATTGTGATAAAGCTTGTAGTGGATACTATTGTTCTCTGTTTACATATAAAGTTTAGACATAATGTGATAATTTGTGTGCGTGCGTTTGCTGCAATTTTTAAGCTAACATTTAAAGATTGCAAGTATGTGGTCTGTAAGCATTCTGTAAAGTTTTTTCCCACGAAATTTGTTATTGGCAAAGCAAAATTATCAGAAACCAGGTGCAACATCAGAACCTCTGCCTGGTCACAAAATTAGGTCTGAGGTTTCAGTGTGGAGTCAACTTCATATTTTTACTTGAGAAATATTCAGTATGTCAATTTTGTTTTGTTTTACGTTGTCTAAAAGATGAAAGTTAATGTCAAGTTTCATGTGCAAACCTCAGTTAATGTTTGTATTTTTTTACTACTAGCTACTTTTTTGCCTCATTATGTAAAGTTTGGTGCAGTTTCTCTTGTCACGCGCAAGCAATGCCATTATAGTTTTGTTTCCTCTCGGTGGTCATCAAGGGGTTATATTGTGTTTTTGCTTAATGAATTAACTTTGATTACAGTACTCTTACCTACTGTGACTGTAAGAAATAAATTTCAGTTGGTTCATTTGATGAAGTATTGCATTTGTCTTCACTTTGTCATGGTTGGGTGTAACTGTAACATTGAAGTTTACTATTAGCAAATCAGTTGCTTAACCTTTCGACATACTCAAATGATAAAACTACATGGAAATGCAAAAGTGTATTTTTTCTGCTTCAGCTATAGGATTCAGAATATGAGAAAAAAAAAATTAAGATAACATTTGTCCGTATAAGGTAATCACACTTTTGTTATACAGCTAGACAATACTAACATTAGGAAAAGCATAAATATTAGTATATCTGACATTTAAGTCTCACATGCCATTTCTTGTTTTTAAGAATGACAGGGGAAAAACATAAAGCAAATAAGCGTCATTCAACACTGGGAAATCAGTCAGCATATTGCAGAATCTGTCAGTTGAGTTCCAGATGGCACAAAGAAAACAGAAAAACAGATCAACGAACAAAAATTGTAGTGATCCCTCACCTCTTTGAGAATGCTGTTATCAACAAAAACTTGATGGAACAATACTCTGAAGTTAATACTACATGCGATGTAAGGTGTGTATCAGACTTCCAGCAGGTCACAAAACATTGATTCACTTTCTATCTTCTGGTCTCACTTCTTTGGGTGAAGCATGCCCTTATTATGTGGCAATGCATGCATTTATTATGTGGCTTCTAGGCATATGGACAATTTGCTTTACAGTTATCATCTTGGTCTGGTCATTCAGGTGAGTAAGCTACTAAGTGAAATACCTGTTCTTCAAATCCTGTGATACCCAGAAAGTTGAATTCAAATAATTTTGCTCTTAAAAGGTTGGTAAATGCAGTTCATTTTCCGGAATTCCACTCGTTAAGGTCAGTACATCAGTTATGGCATTTTTATTGCAATATAATATCAGCTGTAATAGGGAATGTAAAGATGGGAGAAAATTAAAGAAAACTTGAAATAACATTATGTAATAGACTTGAAGCGTTGGGAGCCTGTAGTTACATCACTGGGTACTTAAAATAATAAAGAAGAAAAGAAAAAGGGAGCTGAAGAAATGTATAAAGGGTGGCAGAGGGATGGAAAACCTTACGAAAACCAAACTCTTAGCAGACAAGTTGCCCATTTTTCTTTCTGTGTTTAATTTTTGTTAAATGTCAATACATGCTGTGCAGAGATGATGTTGAGCTTTAGATACACACAAAGAACCTAGATAGCAGCATTAAATTGGTTATGCACTCATCCACCACCACATTGTCAATGTTGCCCTTATATGGTGAGTGTAGTTTTGTGGTAATTCCATCATACTTCCAGTCTAGATGTTGACACTTTGGAGCTGTCAGCACTCATAAGACACCAACCTTGATGCATCTGTTTATGGGGAACAAATACGGATGGGCTTCTCGTCAACCCATGCCTTAGGCAGCATGATGAATCAGATGCAACTACTCTCTTAACAAATTGTATTACAATTGAAAAGGACTCACATCACTGCTAATTGATGATATTGACTGGAGACTTGAGTTCTGTTTGCATGTGATCAGATTATGAACAAATATTCATTCCAGGCGCTGAAATTCAGAAACAATCAGTCTCTGGGGCAGAGACTGATGTGAGCATAATTTTGCAGACATTTAGTGCTGTTTGTGCGTGTTGCCAAACTTCTTTTGGATCTGGCTCTGGTACAATGTTTATGGCTGTAAGGAACATACGCCATGTAAGTGTGCCTAGTAGGTTAGTATTCTAGCCCAGGTGACAAGATTTTTGGGGCTGGTGGACAAGGGAAACTCAGGTAATGTCCTCAGGCCATGAGAGTATACCTGACTTCAATGTTGACACTTCGCTCCATGAGGTTTGTCTGAACAGATAGTAACATGGAGCTTGAAATGTGACTGCTTCTACTTTTTTTTATTGATAGGCAATAAAGTGCAGAACTTTAGAACCAGTAGATTGGATAGTAGAGTTGGAAAATGAGCTACATAATATTAAATGGTATATATTGAGAAGCATGGCAAAAAAAGAAGTTCAAATTGAATTAAAAACTATAATTTGTTTTATTACAGAAGAGTGAAACAGGAAGAAATTAAAGTGTAGACTTTATTGTGAACATAATGATCAAAATCCAGTTCCAGTAAGATGATGAGATACAGAGGACTTCAATAAAGAGAGAGGGAAGCTCATTGGAGGAATCCCTCTAAGAGGTTAGAACGAAGATTTTAATGTGGAAGTAGGACATAGACTAAATAGTAGGCGCTAACTGGGAAACTTTAGACATGATACCAGAAATGACAGAGGTCATACATTAACAGAATTTGCCGAGAATATGTATGAGTTTTTAACATTCTTCCAAAAGAAAACAAATACAAAAAGGAATTGGCAAGAACCAAATGGAACTAAAATTGTAATTGACTGTGCACACAATCCAGTGAGCCTGAACAGCTTTTGGAGTGATTGTATACTTGTAATATGCAGAGGCAAAATATGTTCAAAGATGCAGAGAAACAGGCTTTTCGAGCAGGAAATCAGAAGTGCAGTTCGAGAATGTATGCATGATTAGAGAGGCATAAGAGATTATATTAGAAAGTTCTAAGAAATGAAGGTTACAGAGTCATAAATGACTATAGTTACGCGTGCGTCGTTATGTATGACATGCATTCTAGAAGCTCTTGCAGTCTATGTTCACACTTGTTCAGGTGAAGTGCTACGGAAGTTTTCGAGGGGGACAGTGGCACTTGCTTGAATGAGAACAAGAATGTCTTGTCAGCGAGCCGCAATTGTTTGCGACTGGTTAGCTTGAATGATGCAACGCGTGCGCGCGCCCGCACACACACACACACACACACACACACACACACACACACACACACACACACACACGGGGGCGGGATAGAGGGGAGGGGCAGAAAGGAGCAAATGCCAAATGGAATGAGACAACTATGAAAGAAAAGGTGAGAGTTTATGCGAGGGCTTGAGAGCAGCAGTTAAAATTTGATGAGAGCAATTATAAACAATAAAAGTATGAAAAAATTGAAGTAGAAACTAAAAATTTATGACTTGTAACTTCCATGAACGACATCTTATTGTCAAAGAACACTGAAGTAGAATTTAAATAATTCCGTTATTAGACAGATACTTGGGCTATCCTGTCATTGGGGGAACATTAAGTTATTAAACTGAGCTGATAGGTGATTTTTAAAAATAAGATATAACTCACGAAAACATGAAATTAAATTTGGTATATACAGAATTCAATCAGTTAGGATGATGCAGTAACTAATGACAGGGAAATTTTTTGTCATTTGAAGGTTTAATAAAATATTTGTATTGCTCCTCAGATTAATCAGAAACACACAGTTAAATGATGTTTTGGAAGTAATGCCAGATGTGGTATACAGTCATTTAAGATGCAAAGAAAGTGAAGGTACCAGGAGGGGTTTGTTGAAATGATTGAAGTTGGAGGAACAGCTTTGAAAATGGGACTAACAGAATTATTTACAGAATTGCAAAAGGTGACTGTTCTTCAAAACTGGAACAGCACTTCCTCTATAACAAGAAAAGAGGAACATGCAAAATCAAAAATTTTGATTTATCAGCTGTCTGTCAGTAATGTAATAGACTTTCATAAAAATTTTCACTAACTGTATAGAGGAATGAAATTTTCATGAATCAAAGGGATAAGCAGGCTTCAGAAATTGACATAGCACGATGGATGATTATAGTTTGGAGCAGTGAGTACAAATTATCACTTTTTCTGGGATTTGTGGTTTTTGATGAAGGTCAATTTCAACAAAATCTGTACTCCCCCCCCTGAGAAAAGGGCATTATTCAACATGTTAGTATACTGAAAAATACTAATTAATACTTCAGCCTCTATTAGACTTCATCGGGATAGTGAGAAATTTTGAATTGGAAGGGGGAATCGGCAAGGGGATTCTATACTGGCAGAAATGTTCTCAGCAGTCTTGGAGGAAGTTTCGTGATTCTCAAGCTGGAAAAACGAAGGAGAAATACATGTTAGTGGAAAATATTGAACCACCTTCATTTTAATGACGACATAGCACTATTTGCTTCTAATGCAGCTTAAGTTTAGTAACTAATGGTACGTACTTAATAGTAGTAGTTTGCAGTAGGACTGAAAATCAACTGCAGTCTCACTAAAATAATTTATGACTAATACCTTTAAAAGAAAGTAGTAAAAATTAAGATTGAAATTGTTGCACCAGTTGATGGGTTTTTATACAGGACAACTGTAAATGAATAGTGATTACAAATGGCTGTAACCATTTAATGCATACTGATGCATCAGTAAGAGTTAGAGGCAATATGAAAGAAATTCCATTTTAAAAAGTGTTCTATTTGACCTCCATAGGTAAGATGGACAACATCTAAACAATAATTCACTTCATGCTATTCATTCTGAAGCTTATGTGGAGTCACTGACGAGGACAATTATAAATGTGCATTTTGATCTGTGGAATTTTTGGTGAAGAGGGCACACGCACAAGGTCTTTCACATAAACCCATGAAAAGAATTTGTGTGTGACAGGTCAAGAGAACTAGGTGGCCAAGAGCAGAACGACGTCATCATCTCCAGTATGACCGATCCAGTGGTTTTGGGAGATGTTGATTTAAAAAGGTGTGAATCTCAAAGTGGGGGTGATCCACCTTGCTGAAACATGTAACCTGTGGAATCATAACAAACTGTGGCATCAACCATTACTCAGATGTGTCCTAGTGATGAAGAAAAATGTACTGTAAATTTTTGTGCTGAAAACATTGATATTCTGTATGTCACTCTGATGTACAATTACACAGGAAGATCTTTGTATAATCCATATTCAGATGTGCCAGTTAAGTTTGCAACTTAAGGCTACCTCATTGTTAAAAGCTTTTCACTTATGTGTCACCACGCAAATGCCAGCTTTTGATACACTACTTTTGCACAATGATTTCAATTTTTAACTTCCTTTTACATTCTCCATAATTCTTATCAGTACATAATTATGCATTAAATAGCTATAGTTTTATGTAATCACAATATTTATTTTGAATAACTGTGTATTTAGGAAAGAAATCTGAATGAACTGGTAAAGTAGGAACAGAAAAGTAAAAATGGTAGTGGGGCATACCATATTTACCTGATTTTAAGACAAGCGTTTTCCCCAAATTCATCATTCAAAAAATACAGGGTTGTCTTACATTAATAAATTAAACTGTTGCTGCTGGGGTTAGCATTTTTACATTGTTTAATAGAGTATATAAGGGTTCTCATGCATTTACGGGTGAAGATTTGGTTATTATCAGTGTTGTGCGAACAATCAAGTGACATTTGACTCACCTGGTACTAGTGCAAGGAATGTATGAGAAAATATGCTCTATACTGTGTTCATCATCAGGGTAAACGTGATGTAAACGTTACATCGTGTATTGTTACGCTTTTGCAGGAATCTCATTGGATTTCATTTCATGTGGAGCCGAAGCCATGCTGACTCGAGCACAGTTAAGTAAGATGATAAAGATACATTTTATGCTTTGTGTTACACTCACATTGATTGAGGGATAATATGAGGCAACTGATTACCAGTGTATTTAACTTGGACAGCCCTGGCCATCCAGTGATGTGAGCAGTTTCAGTTAAGATGTAAAAAGGGACGAGCGTGAAGAGAATGAAATAATATTTGCTAAAATTCCAGCAATTCCACATGCTTCTTAGGGGACCAGACAGAAGGGATTATATGCTTTCGTTCTCAGATAACATAATATGGCAATTAAAAGCAAGAGTAATGAAAATTCCTCAGCAATTCTTCTGAGCGAGCTATGTGTGATGCAAAAGCCTATTCCAGGGATTTTATTGTACAGTTAAATATTGAAGGCACTGAAATTAATTACGTTCATCCATTTGGTAACCTCTAAACTTCTCATATCCAATCTGAGAAATACAGTAGAACCTTGCTAAAGCTCTTGGATAATCTGGTTGGAGCAGTAGGTCGATCAGTTTTAGTGTGAAATAATTTGTTTCTAACTTTGCCACTAAATGTTATTTTGTACACATTGGTTGTGTAAATTAGTGACAGTGTTCATCTTTCACTATAATGAGTAAAACTATATTATGGCATCAACTTACCATAAACATATGATGCTGGCTTTAGTGGAGAAACTGAAAGTAATTGAAAGATTAGATAAAAACGATTCACTCCAAAACCATTGCAACTGAGGGAAGGATTGGCAAAACAACTGTTAAAGACTGGAGGGGGGGGGGGGGGGAAGTAGGAAAACTATTGAAGGTCGTACAGTCATGACTGACAATAAGAAAAGACTGAAAATATGCAAGACTTTCAAGAAACCTAAAAGTGAAATTCTAGACAGTGCTTTGTGGGTGTGGTTCAAGCAGGCGAGATGAAAAGAAACTTAATTTCTGGACCATTCATAAAAGAAAAGGCACTGACTTTGTATGAAAAATTAGTTGGAAACAACGAAAATAAAAAGTTGCAGTGAGAAAAGGCTTATTACATCGGTGGAAAAAAATGACATGGCAATGTAATGATTTCTGGTGGGAAATTGTCTGCTGACGAAACAGCTGCCATTGAATTCGTTCTGAATTTTGGAAACTGGTTTAGTTCAATCTTGATCAAGTGTGCAACATTAATGAGTCTGGCTTAAACTACAAAATGCTTCCCTACAAGAAGTCTTTGCTGCACAAAGTGTATCTGTAACGGGTGCAGAACTTGACAAATAATAGAATAATCATTGGTCTGTAGTAACATTAACCACAGTCCCAAGATACTGCGTTGTTATGTTATGGATCATTAAAAGTGTTCTGATAACCCAACGTTTTTGTGTTCTGGCCATGCTCCGGGTCACATAGGGGACAGATTAGTGACGTTATACTGCAAATTTCAGCACTGGAGCTATCATCTACTACATTGTAACGAGTTGACCAACAACAAAAGCCATGAAGCCATCAAACTGCCACATTTTCTCCTCTTCTTTTGAAGTGTTGTTCTGTATGCTGCCAGTGTTCAATCACAAAGCTTCATGCATTAGTCCCATTACATCTGGTACCTTAAATGTCTTGTTATTTCTTGCAACAAATCACTTAGTTTGTCTCTAGTTCAATTGTGTTTGTAGTGATGTGGTAAGGTGGCAACTGTAAAAATGAAGCATTTGTATGGTGTGCTTGATGCTGTGAAAATTGTTTCCCACGTTTCTATAATCCTTGCCATAAACACTGTTCAGTTTTTCACTATTTTTCTTAAAAATTGAAGTTTTTTTGTGGTTTAAACAACTTCTATTAACTACTTTCTATAAAAATTTATAATTAAGCATTTATATTTGCAATGAAAACTGGAATTGTGTGTGCAGTGTGTAGTTAGAAACAAGATGACGATGTGCATTCTTTACAGCAGAATGATTAGATGCATCTTAATTAGCATAAATTTAATGAATTATAGATTTAAAAGTCATGGGAATTCCAAATTCATCAAAAAAAGAAAGGTCAGAGTGAGATTTGAACCATCGTGTCACAGAATGTACCATTGTCCAGAATTTTCTTCTAACCAGTAGCAAACAATTGTGGCTCGCTGAAATGACATCGTTGTTTTGCTGTCGTTATGTATGACATGCATCCTAGAAGCTCTTGCAGTCTATGTTCACACTTGTTCAGGTGATGCACTATGGAAGTGTTGGAGGGGGACAGTGGTACTAGCTTGAATGAGAACAAGATGAGTTATGGTGGATAGTAATGAGTGGGCAGTATGCCAACCAAGAGAATCTATACCAAATACTTTGGCTTTTTGGGAACACCTACCACATTTATATTGGAGTTTGCCTGAATCTATTTGTAGTCGGAATTGAACTGACTTCAAAATTGGACAAATACTAAACAATATTATTAATTTCTGCAGAGACAGTGAAAGTTTGTTTAGGAGCCAGTGGTGTATTTAGGTGTTTCGAGCTGCAATGTTGTCAACACTCACTGTTATATGTGATGGGAATGGAAGAGGATACGTCAGCTGCTAGTTTAATGCAGCCTATGAGAGAGCAGTGGACAGACGATAAGTTTGGAAGCAAGAGAGATTGTAACCCCTTCACAGCCTAATACTTGTTCTCCCTGTGGGTCCGGGAATTAGAATATACCCGAGGTATTCCTGCCTGTTGTAAGAGGTGACTAAAAGGAGTCTCTTACGTTTCGGCCTCATGTGATGGTCCCCTGTAGGGTTTGGCCTCCATTCTTCAAACTTTTACTGAAGAGTGAGCCAACTGGGGAAGGGCACCTTACATGGTGCATTGTTTCCATCGTGCATTGAGAACTTTAGCCCGCTTTCTCGTCGCCGCATTGCAGTCCTGGCCATTCTCCATCTCTTGGGTGGGACACATTCCTGCGTGCGTTTACCACCAACGTCTATGCAGTGTTGCTTTCTGCGTCGACGATGACCATGGACTTCTTTGCACCTGATGTCCAGCATGGTAGCCAGTCTGTTGTGGTGGAGCCGCTATGTACCCTGTTGGTTGTAGCCCCCTTACCACACAGGGATCGCTCTGCTGATGCCTGTACCTTTAACTCCCCACGTATGCCAAGGGGTGGATGCCCATCCTCGTGGGGCATTGGGACTCCTGGCAATGGCATCCTCCTATGTGGCCTTTGCTGCGGCTGGGTGGCACCTGTGGGGAGAGCCCCTGGTCGAAGTGGGTGGCATCAGGGTGGATGACACGTGAAGAAGCGTAGTCAATCATCTCTTGCTGATCTTGAAACACCAGCAGACTCTAAATGTTCACAAGCTCGATCCATTGCACAGAAGTACGACCCCAAATCGCTCCCCTCCCTGGCCACACCATAGGAGGAACATCAGGCTAAGGATGGCAGCGGATCTTATTCGCCCCAGTGCCTTGTATATTCAAGAGCTGATGGGGAATCTTACATGACAACGAAGCCTCAGTTTTTTGTTGAACATTTAGAGGACAAGTTCGGGGAGGTGGAGGGCTTGTCCATAATGAGATCTGGGTCAGTCTTGATCAAAACAGCACCCTCTGCCCAGTCATGGGTGCTAATCGCTTGTGACGAGCTGGGAGATGTTTCTGTAACCATCACACCCCATAAGAACTTAAATATGGTTCTGGGTATCATATTTCACAGGGACCTTCTTTTGCAGTCTGACGATGAACTGCATGCCAATTTAGAGCAACAAGGTGTACATTTCGTCCAGTGTGTCCACCGGGGACTGAGGGATAATCAGGTTGCCATTGGTGCCTTTATCTTGGCCTTCGAGGATGATACATTGCCCGAGAAAGTCAAGGTGATGGTCTACTGGTGTGATATAAAGCCCTATATCCCTTTCCCGATGCGGTGCTTTAAGTGCTGGAAGTTTGGCCATGTCTTCCCGCTGTACTTCCAGTGTCATGTCGAGATTGTGGACCCCCATTACATCCCAATACTCCATGTGCCCTGCCTCCTATCTGTGTCAACTGCGAAGAGCATCATTCGCCTTGCTCGCCAGATGGCAGGATTCTCCAGAAAGGAAGGAAAATCTCGGAGTACAAGACCTTGGACCGACTGACATAAACTGAGGCTAAGAGAAAATTTGAACGCCTGCATTCCTGTGCATATGACCTATTACGCTGCCGCTACAACAGTTCTGGCAACATCAGCTCCGCCAACCCCAGTCACCTCTCTGAGCTGGAAGACTACACCTGCCTCCTTGATGGTGGGAGGGCATTTCTATTCCTGTTGCTCCTGCACCACCTACTTCAGGAACAACACTCCCCAACCATCGGGGATGTCCGTCTCCATTTCTAAGCCGGAGAAGGGTTAGTCTTCTTTGGCTTATCTTGCTAGGAAGGGGTCCCTTGGGTCACTCCCTTCCCAGATTTCTGTTAGTGCGAAAAATGACACGTGCCAGTGGCTGAAGAGCCCAAAAGCAACTGGTTGTAGGGCTTCACACTCATCCTCAGTCCCGGAGACTGAGCCAGTTAAAGTCCTCCAAGCCATGGAAACCCAAGGAGCAACGAGAGAAATCCAAAAAGAAAACCCCTAAGACCAAGGAAATTGCAGTGGCACCCACACCACCGCTACCTACAAGCTCTGTGCCTGAGGATGGGATGGAAATTTTGGTGTCCGCTGAGGACCTCGATCTCGCCAGGCCCTCGGACACAGTGGATATAGACTGCTCAGGCAGTAAGTCGGTGGCAGCAGGTGACTCTGAGGCGTAACCTACCTCATTGAATGTTCCATGCCTTCAAAGCCTCACAATCGCATCATTCTCCAGTGGAATTGTGGCAGGTTTTTCTACCGTCTGGCTGAGCTACGGCAACTGTTAAGCTTTGCATCTGCTATTGCGTTGCCCTCCAGGAAACCTGGTTCCTGGCAATTTGGACCCCTGCCCTCCGTGGCTATAAGGGACATTACGGTAACCGTAACGACTATAATTGAGTGTCATATGGAGTTTGTGTTTATGTCCTAAACTCAGTCTGTTGTGACACTGTGCCCCTTCAAACCCCTTTTGAAGCTGTGACTGTCAGAATAAGAACGACAAAGAAAATAACTGTCTGCAATGTATATCTTCCTCCAGATGGTGCAGTACCCCTGAATGTATTAGCTCCACTGATTGATCAACTCCCTAAACCTTTCCTACTCTTGGGAGATTTTAACGCCCATAACCCTTGTGGGGTGGCACTTTGCTTACTGGCCTAGGCAGAGATGTCGAAACTTTACCGTCTCAGTTCAACCTCTCTCTCTTAAATACTGGGGCTGCCACGCATTTCAGTGTGGCTCACGGTATTTACTTGGCTAATGATATATCAGTTTGCAACCCAAGCCTTTCCCATCTATCTGCTGGAGAGTACATGACAACCTGTGTGGTAGTGACCACTTCCCCATCTTCTTGTCACTGCCCCACTGTCAGGCCCATGGACACCTGCCCAGATGGGATGGGCTTTAAACAAGGCGGACTGGGAAACTTTAACCTCTGCTGTTACCATTGAATCCTCCCACACAGTAACATTGATGTGATGATTGAGCAGGTGACTACGACAATTGTTTCTGCGGCTGAAAATGTGATCCCTCGCTCTGTTCGGTGCCCCCGGCATTAGGCAGTCCCTTGGTTGTTGCTGGGAGTTGCTGAAGGAATTAAGGAGCGTCGGTGAGCTCTGCAGCGGCATAAGCATCACCCTTCCCTGGACCACCTCACAGCCCTTAAACGGCTCCGTGCTTGCGTTCGCCAACTTTAGAAACGATGGAAGCAAGAGTGTTGGGAGAGATAAGTCTCGACCATTGGGTGCCATAAGTAACCTTTCCAAGTTACACGTGTTTTCGGGTACCAGACATCAACAGGTGTTCTGGTGTTACCATAAATGGCGTGTTATCTACCGGCGCAAACGTGATTGCCGAGCACTTTGCTCGAGCCTCTGCATTGGGGAATTATCTCCCAGCTTTCGCACTCTCAAACAGCTGCTGGAAGGGAACGTCCTCTCATTCACTACATGCCACAATGGATCCTATAATGCCCCATTTACAGAGTGGGAGCTCCTCAGTGCCCTTGCACATTGCCCCAACACAGCTCTGGGCCTGATCGGATCCACAACCAGATGATTAAACATCTCTCATCTCACTAAAAGCGACATCTCCTCGTCATCTTCAACCGGATCTGGTGCGATGGTGTCATTTCCATCACAGTGGTGGGAGTTCACCATCATTCCAGTGCTCAAACCTGGTAAAAACCCACTTGATGTGGACAACTATCGGCCCATCAGCTTTACCAACGTTCTTCGTAAGCTGCTGGAACGCATTGTATGTCGGTGGTTGCGTTGGGTCCTGTAGTCATGTGGCCTACTGGGTCTGTCAGGGCGGTTTCTGCCTAGGTCACTCTACCACTGATAACATTGTGTCCCTTGAGTCTGCCATCTGAAGGGCCTTTTCCAGATGCAACGCCTGGTTGCCGTCTTGCATAAAGCATACAAAATGACCTGATGATGCCATATCCTTGCCACATTGTATGAGTGGGGTCTCCAGGGCCCGCTCCTGATTTTTATCCAAAACATCCTGTCACTCCATACTTTCCGTGTCCAAGTTCGTGCCTCCCATAGTACCATCCATATCCAGGTGAATAAAGTCCTGCAGGGCTCTGTGTTGTCTATTTTTAGTGGTCATTAATGGTCTAGCGGCAGCTGTCGGGCCCTATGTCTCACCTTATCTGTATGCAGATGACTTCTGCATTTCGTACTGCTGCTTCAGTACTGGTGTTGCTGAGTGTCGCTTACAGGGAACCTTCCACAAGGCACAGTCATGGGCTGTAGCCCACGGCTTCCAGTTTTGTGCTGCAAAGTTGTGTGTCATGCGCTTCTGTCGGCGTTGTACCATTCATCTGGACGCAGAACTTTACCTTAATGATGATCCTCTCACTGAGGTGGATACATATTGATTCTTAGGACTGGTTTTTGATGCTTGATTGATTTGGCTTCTTCATCTTAATCAGCTTAAGCAGAAACACCTCAGTGCCCTCCATTGCCTGAGCAGCACCAATTGGGGTGCAGATCGCACTACGCTGCTGCGGCTCTACAGAGCCCTTGTTCAACCCTGAATTGACTATGGTAGTGTGGTTTATAGTCCTGTGGCCAGCGTACTGGTGGAGACTGGGGTCTCTCCATTGCAGATCAGATGTGCACAACTGCTCGCCATTGACATTGCATATATTCATAGTTCTGCTGAGCATCCGAATTACCATCTCCTTTTCCCACCCACAGCAGTCCATCTCCCCTATGGGCGGCCCAGGTTGGGGCTAACAATTGCGGTTCACGTGCAGTCCTTTCTTCCGAACTGGAGTCTTTCCCTTTACCACCTCTGCTTGTGGTCCGATCATGTTTGCCTCCATGGTGTATGCGTTGGCCATAGCTTTGTCTGGACCTTTCACGTCACTCTAAGGACTCCATTAACCCTGTGGCTCTCCGCTATCACTTTCTCTCGATTCTAGACGTGTACCAGAGCCATAAGTGGTTTACACCAACAGCTAGGTGGCTGATGGTCACATAGGCTTTGCGTATGTTCATTGAGGACATATTGAACACCAGTCCTCGCCAGATGGCTGCAGTTTTTTCACTGCAGAGCTGGAAGCCATATATCATGCTCTTGAGCACATCCACTCATGCCCTGGCGTGTCATTTATGCTATGTACTGACTCATTGAGCAGCCTGCAAGCTATCGACCAGTGCTACCCTTGCCATTCTCTGGTAGCATCCTTCCAAGAGTCCATATGTGCCCTGGAATGGTCCTGTCGTTCAGTGTTGTTTGTGTGGACCTCTGGACATGTCGGAATCCCAGGCAACGAACTTGCTGACAGACTGGCCAAACAAACGACGTGGAAACCGCTTCTGGAGATGGGCATCTCCGAAGCTGACCTGCGTTCTGTCTTACGCTGCAGGGTTTTCAGGCTTTGGGAGACGGAATGGCATAACAGTACGCACAACAAGCTGTGTATCGTTAAGGAGACAATGAATGTGCAGAAGTCTTCCATGCGGTTCTCTCTCATGGAATCAGTTGTCCTCTGCTGGCTCCACGTTGGCCATACATGGCTAATGCATGGTCACCTACTCCATCGCGAGGACCCACCTCTGTGTCGCTCTGACTCCCAAATAACAGTCGTCCGCCTCTTGCTGGACTGCCCACTTTTAGCCGCTCTATGGCGGACTTTTAACTTTCCCAGCTCCCTACCTTCAGTCGTGTGGTGATGATGCCTCAGCAGCAGCTTTAGTTTTAAGTTTTATCCGTGAGAGTGGGTTTTATACTTCTATGAAGGTTTTAGCACGTGTCCTTTGTTCCTGTGTGTCCTCCACCCTCATGCTTTTAGGGTTGAAGTTTTAATGTGTTGCAGAGTGGCTGGCTTCTCCTTTTTCTTTTCGTGGTCAGCCAGCCACTGTAATGTGCTTTCTTGTTTTACTGTCTTGTTGTTTTCTTGTCCTCGTTTGTTCACTTTAGGGTTTGTTTCTTTTCCTTCATACTTGTGGTTTTTCCTTTCTTTCTGTTTTGTGTTATATGTCTTGCCCGTTTTATTCTCACACTTAGGGTATTGTTTTACTAGGAACAAAGAACTGATAATGTCATAGTTTGGTCTCTTCCCCCCTCTTTTAAACAACCACCACCACCAACAACAACAACAAATACTTGAGGGAATGAAGATATAAATTTCACGGCTGTGCTGTTAGAATGATAATGATAATTACAGATAGTGATACCACAGATGACAGGGTTAGTACGTGAAAAATGTAGGGAGACAAAAGAGAAAATGTTCTGTGGATTAATGCATTCCATTTCTTTTCATTTATGTCTCCTTGCGCAATCAGAATGTAACCAATCAATAAAAGCATAAAATTATAATAGGGATAATGTTAACCTTTTATGTGGATAGTTTGTCAGTACAATAGTTTGTTATTTTGATTCATTGGAATATGTTAAAAATGTATTTTTATTGAGAAACCTTTTGAAAAAAGGATGTCGTCCTATATTCAGAGTTATCTTGTATGTGGGTAAATACAGTAGATTTTTAATGCAAAAGCCATATAAAAACTTGAAGTTGCAGCAATTAGACACACATGTTAGGAATTCTAGAACACACAGAAAAACATTGTACCAGAAAACAGATTGAGGTTGCAGATAAGATTATGGACATAATGAAAACAAAATGGAGGTGGATGTTACATGTTGCCAGACAAATTGAAGTGGGTGAACCAAAGAAATGTTTTTGAGGTAGAAAAGATCAGATCAATGACCCAATGGAAGGTTGGTAGACGGCATTGGGAAACGTGCAAGAATTGCAAGAGTTGTAGTGTTGATATTCGTTTTTGGTTGTTGTTGTTGTTGTTGTTGTTGGTGGTGGTGGTGGTGGTGTTCTTCTGGTCTTCAGTCCAGAGACCGGTTTGATGCAGATCTCCATGTTGCTCTATCCTGTGCCAGCTTCATCATCTCCCAGTATCTACTGTAACATACATCTTTCTGAATTTGCTTAGTGTATTCATCTCTTGGTCTCCCTGTAAAATTTTAACCTTCCACACTGTCATCCAATACTACATTGGTGATCCCTTGGATGCCTCAGAACATGTCCTACAAACCGATCCCTTTTCTAGTCAAGTAGTGCCACAAATTTCTCCTCTCCCCAATTCTATTCAGTATCTCCTCATTAGTTATGTGATCTACCCATCTAGTCTCCATCATTCTTCTGTAGCACCACATTTCGAAAGCTTCTATTCACTTCTTGTCTAAACTATTTATCGACCATGTTTCACTTCCATACATGGCTACACTCCATACAAGTACTTTCAGAAGTGACTTCCTGACACTTAGATCTATACTCGATGTCAACTAATTTCTCTTCTTTAGAAACAATTTCCTTAACTCATCTACTAGTTTAAGTGTCTCATTTCCTAATCTAATACCCTCAGCATCACCCGAATTAATTCGACTACATTCCATTATCCTCTTTTTGCTTTTGTTGATGTTCATCTTATACCCTTCTTTCAAGACACTGTCTATTCCCTTCAGCTGCTCTTCCAGGTCCTTTGCTGTCTCTGACAGAATTATGATGTCATCAGCAAACCTCAAAGCTTTTATTTCTTCTCCATGAATTTTAATTCCTACTCTGAATTTTTCTTTTGTTTCCTGTACTGCTTGTTTAATATATAGGTTGAATAACATTGGGGATAGGCAAAAACCCTGTCTCATTCCCTTCCCAACCACTGTTTCTCTTTCATACCCCTCGACCGAGACTCTCCTACCTACCTGTGAAAGGCAAAGGTCCCGAGTTCGAGTCTTGGTTGGGCACACAGTTTTAATCTGCCAGGAAGTTTCATATCAGCGCACACTCCGCTGCAGAGTGAAAATCTCATTCTGGAATTAATATATTCTTCTTTAAGTCTGAGGGTATTTCACCTATCTCATAAATCTTGCTCACCAGATGGTAGAGTTTTGTCAGGACTGGCTCTCCCAAGGCTATCAATAGTCCTAATGGAATGTTGTCTATTCCCGGGGCCTTGTTTCAGCTTAGGTCTTCCAGTGCTCTGTCAAATTCTTCATGCAGTATCATATCTGACATTTCATCTTCACCTAAATT
Source organism: Schistocerca gregaria (assembly GCF_023897955.1). Taxonomy (NCBI): domain Eukaryota; kingdom Metazoa; phylum Arthropoda; class Insecta; order Orthoptera; family Acrididae; genus Schistocerca; species Schistocerca gregaria. The sequence continues at coordinate 866,841,211 of NC_064922.1, forward strand.
CTCTTCCATTTCCATAATATTGTGCTCAAGTACATCGCTCTTGTATAGACCCTCTATATACTCCTTCCACCTTTGTGCTTCCCTTCTTTGCTTGGAACTGGTTTCCCATCTGATGTCTTGATATTCATACAAGTGGTTCTCTTTTCTCCAAAGGTGTCTATAATTTTCCTGTAGGCAGTATCTATCTTACCCCTAGTGATAAATGCCTCTACATCCTTACGTTTATCCTCTGGCCAACCCTGCTTAGTCGTTTTGCACTTCCTGCCGATCTCATTTTTAAGAAGTTTGTTGTCCTTTTCCTGCTTCATTTTTATATTTTCTCCTTTCACCAGTTAACTTCAATATCTCTTCTGTTACCCAAAGATTTCTACCAGCTCTCGACTTTTTACTTACTTGATCCTCTGCTGCCTTCACTATGTCATCTCAAGCTGCCCACTCTTAGTCTACTGTATTTCTTTCTCTTGTTCTTGTCAGCTATTCCCTAATGCTCTCTTACAACCACTGGTTCTTTCAGTTTATCCAGGTCCCATCTCTTTAAATTCCCACTTTTTTGCAGTTTCTTCAGTTTTAATCTACAGTTCATAACCAGTAAATTGTGGCCAGAATCCACATCTGCCCCTGGAAATGTCTTACAGTTTAAAACCCAGTTTCTAAATCTGTCTTACCATTATATAATTTATCCGAAACCTTCCAGTGTCTCCATGCCTCTTCCACATGTACAACCTTCTTTCATGATTCTTAAACCATATGTTAGCTATGATTAAATTATGCTTTGTGCAAAATTCTACCAGGCCACTTCCTCTTTCATTCCTTACCTCAATTCCATATTCACCTCCTACTTTCCTTTTCTTCAATCACTACAGATCTCACATTGAAATATCTATGATTAAATATTTTTCTTTGTATTATAGAGCACTAATGTTGCTTAGCATGAATAGATAAAAATGTGTTTATCAAACAACTTAATTCAGTTGTAAGACAATTATTTTGTTATGTGTTAGCAATTTTCAAACTTGTTTTGGTGACTGAATACATTTGAAATACTAAATTTTCTACAGAGTCCTAAATTAATATGTTCATTTGTTAATTACATCATTTAATGAAAATCATACACAAACAGGTACAGTATACTCTACTGATGTAAAAAACAATATAAAAACACCAGACAGTAATACAGTACACAAAAATAACACCGTTGATTCCACTGTGAATTGATAAAATTATTTCAGCTTAGTGGGAGGTATGAAGTTATTTTTTTGTGTTTTTGGCCAACTGTCAGGCTCGATAAGAGAGCTTGGTACACATGTTAGGTTCACCATCCAGTCAGTTTGATATTTTGGCTTTGTAACTGAATATTCTGAGAATCCCATTTCACGTGAGTATGTTGTTGGGATTGGGAGAACACCATCCGTGTGGCCAGGGACATTTGTGGATATTCATCAACAAAAATGAAATGACGACGTTTTGAACAATACTTTCATGCTTGAATGTGATGTCATTTCTGAAAAGGATTCACAGGCTTAATTTGAAATATTTACTGACTTTTGCAAATTCGGTGCAAAAGGATTCTTAATCCATGAATTCAGTTTGTTTTGTATTCTGATCTTCAGCAAAATGTCTCAGAAGATGTGCTCGTATCATGGAGACATTGGATCATTTCTTCAAATATTTCAGTCAGTTATTCTGCTGTCTCACCAACAAAACATTTAGTCTTAAAAAGCTTTCAAGTTCTCTCTTGCAAACACAAACAATCCAAAAATATATTTTTCTAAAGTGGCTTTTTTGTTGTTAGTATTAAAAACAGTTGTCTGTTTTCCTGATGAGATCATTTATTCATTAATTTTTCCCACTTATATGCCAGAAAAGTCAGTGTCAAGACCAAGTCACATCACTCAAATGGTCTTTTAAATGAAAAATAATAATTTTTTTAAAAAAAGTCATAAAAGCTTATAATTTACCTCTTAGTTTGAATAATCTTGTTAAGGTCTTACTCAAGATAACCATCTAACCTTGGCTTAGATGAGGAGTGTTTTATGTCTGCCCCAGTCATCACACAAAATTAAAAACAATTGGCATGAAGTGGGTGTGATTTAACCCTTTCGTGAACAGTGGAAATTATAGTTCCCACTTTTTTTGCTTTCGCAAAAAGTTCAGTGGTAATCAGTGTTCTCACTTCTAGCTTGTGCTGCCATCTCTGTTATAGTGTGCTAAGTGCCTATAGAATGTCAACTGGCACCCAGAAGCTGTTGTGTGTCTATGTCTTTAGATAATCAATGTAGAGGCCATGTTTCTGAGTGAAACGAAGCCATTATTTTGACATCAACAACTTTTTTTTGTATTCTGCGCTTTCCTTTTGTGTGTGAAATGACTTGTATTATATGCCTGTATTTGGCAGCTTTCACTGAAATATTGAAGGTAAGTTATTGGGAACTGTGTACCCCCCTGAACTGTGTTTGATGTGCGAGTTGCGTGGCTGTGAAATTGGCATCGTGTTTATTGTATGTTTCTCATTGTTTAGAATACTTGGACTGACACCAGAGGAGATTCTGAGTTTTGCAATCCTTACCAGATGATATAGCAAAGTAAGATTTTGATGATGACTCTGATTCTGGTGAAGACATTAATTCAACGAATAAATTAATAACATTATTATGCTACGTGAAGATAATGATTTAGATTTGACAGAAGAAGTATCTGAAATTGAAAAAAAAGTATCCTTGGCATGCCAATGTATCTATCTTAACTCAAGTAAAAGCTGCTTCCACATTTTCTCCTAGTGTTAATACATGGAGTGAGGATGTTTCTTATTTCGAAAATGTTCCAGTGAAATTAGGAAAATGCCCAGAAAATAACACTAATTTCTCACAAAGTTGGACAAAGAAATAATGTTTCCATTCTTTATTTACAGAAGATTTGTTGCTACACATTTACAATCAAATGAATTTATATGCAAAAGAAGAAAGATGTGCAGTGGAGTCAGGGAAGAAACAAGTAAAGTGACTTAAAACTGGCAGGACATTACTGTTATAGAGTTAAATTCCATAACTGGGTTATTATGGGAGTAGCAATCCTATTCTCAGTGTTGACAAAGTGTCGATACAAAAAAATTGTTCAGAATCTGCATTGCAGTGACAACAGCATGTGTGTTAGATTATAGGGACAACTGGGATATGACAAGCTGCACAAAATCTGATGTGTCATCAGTGCTGTAACTAAGAAGCTGTGTGAAGTGTACAAACATTCTTCTGTTTTGGTAGTTGACAAATGTATGCTGGCATTCAAAGGACATTCAACACAACAATATATGCCAGTGAAACCCGTGAAGTGTGTCTGAGTTTATTCTAAACTTTGAGCCGGTGTTCAGCTGATTTGTATCCTGGTGGAGAAAAAAATTTTCACTGCCAGTATTTGGTGTGCATTAGTGGAGGAGACAATTATTTCATCAAATAATAACAGTGACAGTTATGGGTGACACTTCAAGCATTATTCATAATGATGAGAGTAATTACAGTGGAGCTTTTCCATTATCACAGTAGAAATGAAGTATAGGCAGATTCAGCTGTATGTTTGAAGTGTGCAACTTGCACTGGAAAGTAGCTACGTAACAAAATTATAATTTTGTAAGTTTTTGATAAAATTGCCAGAAAATATATTTTCATATACTGTCCTTGTATTGTCTTAGTAATTTGCTGCCAGAAATAAAAGTGAAAGCGTGGTGCAGCTCACGTAGAACACATTGATGCAAGTTCCATAGTTATAAAGTGAGTAGTTTGTGAGTTTGAGAAAGTTGAATGAAATGTAAGATTATTATTATTATTATTATCAACATGTTCCCCCAAAATGTCAGTCCTAAAGTAATTTTATAAAGACTTTTGGTTTTTGATTGTAGCATTGTAGATTTATTATACTGCTTGTTGCCTCATTTTTGGCTGTTACACACTAAGAGAAAAAAATCATTTCTATACAGTCAACATTGATTTGATAATTAGAAGAGTTATTATATTGGTATTCATAAGATCACATTGTGCAGTGACCATTGCAGTTTCTGAAAGAAAGAATAGCGATAAGTCACGAAAGGCTGAATTTTGCTGCAGATCGATTTCAACTATAGAATAGTCATCATCGGTGCATAAAACACGTAGTGTGGTCACATTGACATAAAGTTCGGTTGCATGTAGACCACAGTTTGAATACAGAAATACTTTAGCAATCATTACAGAAGAGTGCAGCCAGTGGAACCAGAGTGGTCGAAGTCTGATACAAATCTGAAACTTCAGTTTCTGCAAACTAAGCTCTTTGCTTTTGCTTGCATTTTTATCCTTTATTGTAACTGCAGGTGCATTACGGTCTGTGTTAACACACACTGTCTCTGATCGCAGATTTATCCAAACAGGGTTATCACAGGGATTCCAAAGTTGTCTTATTTTTGAGCTGCCAGTGGCTATCAGTGCCTGTCGGGCCCATAACCAGCATAATTAAAGATTTTCCCAATCTTTGTTGGTAGTACTGTTTTTTTGGCTTGCATATAATTTAGATGTTTCTGTTCGAATTATAATCTTACTGTGGGCTCAGTGCCATGTTCTTGTGTGGTACTGGTCTTTCCCATTCCCGTCATTAGTACTTCAGTGCCTAAAATTTTTGAAATTATTCTGCTAGTTGTCTGTACTGTACAACATTTTTCCAAAAATGTAGTAATTGCTCTGTAATTACTATTGATGTAACACTTATAATCATCAGCAAGCTTCTTCTAAGGTTTTCTGACTCTGTGCGATGCTTTTGCAAATATTGTAATTTTGACATGTTTGTTCTATTTTGCAGTTCTGCTTACTATGTCGAAAGTGGTCAAGACCAGCGTCTCCATTTCTGACCCTACCCTTTCATGTCGGAAGGGTCAATCCCTTATTATCTGCTACAGACACAATGTTTCTCAAATTTGAGGTTTTTTCAACTGCTGTCTGGCCCGAGTTTCATCTCGCAACTCGCCTACTTTCTGTGATAGGTTACACATTTTCTTGAATCTGAGTCTGGTTGACTATTTGTCAGTAAATTGTGACTGTTGTTGTCTTAAGTCCAAAGACTTGTTTGGTACAGCTGTCAGTGGTAGACTATCCTGTACAAGCCTCATCATCTCTGAATAAATACTGCAGTCCTTCTAAATGTGATTCCTGTATTCATCCACTGGTCTCTCTACAATTTTTACCCCCCCCCCCCCCCCCCCTGCACTTCTGTGCAGTAATGAATTTGTGATTGCTTGATGTCTCAGAATGTGTCTTATCAAGCATTCCCTACTTTTAGTCAAATTGTGCCACAAATTTCCTGTCTTCCCAGTTGTGTTCAGTACCTCATTAGTTAAATGACCCACCCATCTAATCTCCAGCGTTTTTCTGTAGTGTCATTTTTCATAATCTTCAATTCTTTTCTTATATATACTGTTTATCATCTATATTTCACTTCCATGCAGTGAAACAGTCCAAACGAGTGCCTGCAGAAAAGACTTCTGCCTATCCTCTCTTCTTTGGCCGCCATCAGTTACTTTGCTGCCCAAATAATAATTAAAAATAAAAACTCATAGTCTACTTTAAGTGTATTGTTTCCTAATCTGCGATTCCATCGGCATCATCTGGTTTAATTCAACTACTGTTCATTATCCTTGTTTTGTTTTTGTGGATGTTCATCTTATATCCTTTCAAGACACTGTCCATTCTGTTCAAACGTCTTTTCCAAGTACTTCGCTAAACTTGGAGGCCACTCCAGGGGCCTTCTTTTGCCTTGGGTCTTTCAGTGCTCCGTCAAATTCTTCTCACACTATCATATCTCTGATCTCATCTTCATCTATGTATTCTTCCATTTTTATAATATTGGCTTAAAGTTCACCTCCCTTGAGTAGACCCTCTATATACTCCTTCCAATTTTCAGCTATCCATTCTTTGCCTAGTATTGGTTTTCCACCTGAGTTCTTGATATTTATTCAGCAGATTCTCGTTTCTCCAAAAGTTAATTACATCTTCCTGAATGTGACATCCGTCTTTTCCCTAGTGGAATATGCTTCTAAATCCTTAAATTTGTCCTCTAGCCAATCCTGCTTAGCTATTTTGCACTTCCTGTCAGTATCATTTTTTACATGTTTGTATTCACTTTCACCTGCTTCATTTGCTGCATTTTTATATTTTCTCCCTTCATCAACTGAATTCAGTATCTCTTGTTGTCCAAGGATTACTCGTACTGGCTCTTTCAGCTTGTGCAGGTTCCGTCTCTCTAATATCGTATGTCTTTGCAATTTTTTCAGTTTTAATTTACAGTTCATAACAAATAAATTGTGGTCATAGTCTACACCTAACCCTGGAAATGTCTTATAACATAAAATCTGCCTCTGAAAACTGTTACCATTATGTAATCAATCTGAAACCTTCCAGTGTCTCCAGGTCTCTTCCATGTATACAAACTTCTTTCATGACTTTTAAACCAAGTGTTGGTGATGATAAAATTTACTCTGTACCTTTGCTAGTTCCAGCTTAAGAATTTTCCTTTTTTGAAAGAATTTACTTTTTTGTTTACTGTCCCAGTATTGCTATTAAGTGTTGTTGGATGCAATTTGCCCATCCATTTTGTACGACTGCGGATCTGCTTGAACACCCAATTTTATTTACCAAAATTCTTAATAAATCATTCATAGTCACAGGAGGTTCCGGTTATGATTCCGACTCGTTTCCCTTTTTAATTCTACCTTATACTCGTTATCAGTGAGTTCGGTTTAGTATGTATACCATATTTTATGGTGAATGCAAATGTTGGAAATTCTGTTTCTGTACTAGCTTGTGTTTGTGTGACAATGTCTGTGATATTTGCGTCCCAGCTCTTGGCAGTGGATTCCACTGCATATGGCATCTTTTCTGTCTGTGAAAATTGACCAATGATGTTTTGTACTTGTCATGGTTTTCTGTTTCCACTGAGTGTTATTGTATGGGAGTGACTTTTTATTAGTAGTGAAAGGGTATTATTTGCCCATGAATGTGAGTGTGAAATTCTGGATGTAAGGCAGTACCGTAACTGCTATTGTCCCGTCCCAAGTGCCATGTGTAATCTCCCAAACTTATTGACAATGGTCATGTGAGCCTAATAAGGGCAAGTGAATTTTGTAAGGGAGTTGTTTACAAAGAGAATAATTGGTTAGTGGGCAGAAGTGTACAAGAAGTTAGTGTATTGAACAACAGACACCACTTCCTATAATCCCAGCACACTTGAATCATGATTAATGCATTAAGAAATGGGGTGTTACTGGTGAATGGTTTGGGTTATTGTATGTTCCACCCTACACACGATCTTTCACCCAGTCACATATGTGTGCCAACTTTACCTTACGAATAATGTGCGGTTGCTGTTCTTGAAAGTTAATTACTTGAGGGGATATGCTAAGTGGTGCTGCTAGACCTTTTGCAGTTGGGGCAGTTGCTGAGAGTGAACCTGATTTATTCTAGCTTCTAAACAATGTAATCAGTTTTGTGAAAACTGTTCTGTATTGTAATTACAATGTCTTCTCTTTACAGCTGTTTTTACAATTATGGATTATACAGATAGCTAAGGTCACAATATATCATAGATGAGAACACATACTGTCGTATTTGTTTTTCATTAGCTTCTTGAATGAAAGTTCTCAAGTATTCTTCATTTGTTCAGATGTTTACTTTCTTGCCCATGCCCTTTCCTCCACGACTTCCAAGGCATTGCTGAGCCGAACACCAAAGTATATGTGGACCTCCACAGCAAATGAAGACTCGCATTCGCTGTCGCGCGGATGTGCTCAGATGACTTCCTTTTGCATCCATGTGCACATACAACAAACCAGGGTGTGCACACCCAACATCTGCCTAAACTAAGTTTTCAGCTTCCACTAACATCTGTTGTCAGTCTAATTGGTTAAAGGTAGAACGTGTTATTCTGTAGATCATCATGTTACACTACTAATAGTGCAGTCACACACGGTAATGTATGAAATGATAAGGGCTACCACAAACTTGAATATTTGACAGCAAAACATAAATGAAATAATTTGGAAGTAATTAATATGTTGAGTGCTGTGTGGCTGGTGGTGGGCACATCAGAACTGCATGCTTGATGGTGTGTTGACACCGCTGGCCACAGCTTGGTCGCACACAAGTGTGAGCGATTCACCTGCTGGCCTGTTGGTGAAACATCCATTGCTAATTGTGCGGCAACCAGTGTGTTGAACTGGTCACCAGTCCATTTAGACAATATCTACTCACTACCTAAAAGATAATTAAAGCAGCATTGATGGTGTTTCTGATTAACCAAGTGCGTACAACAGACAGTTCATATACATGTTTCCAAGAACACAATATGGTGCAGAGTAACAATGGGAAATGTTAGCAATGGTTTTGAATTGTCAATCTGAAGTACTAGTTTTGGAGGCACCATATTACTGATTGCGCGGCCCCTCCTGCCGGAGGTTAGAGTCCTCCTTCGGGTGTGGGTGTGTGTGTTGTTTTTAGCTTAAGTTAGTTTAAGTAGTGTGTAAGTCTAGGGACCGATGACCTCAGCAGTTTGGTCTCATAGAAATTCACACACATTTGAACTAGTTTCGTAGTTTTGGATGGGTAATTGACACTCATTACTGAAAATAATTGACTAGTAAAAGCCAGCCATTTTTGTTATAATGGCGGTATTATGAGGTGAACAGATTGGTACTTACCATATTGTGGAATTGTTGAGTTGTAGACGGGCATAACAAAAAGACTGCTAAACAAGCAAGCTTTCGGTCAAAAAGCCTTCTTCTGAATTAGACACCAATCGCATGCACATGCAACTCTCTCACACATGACCGCTGTCTCTGGCTGTCGAGGCCGAAAGCTAGAGAGAGAGGCGCGCGCGTGTGCGCGTGCGCGTGTGCGTTAATTCAAAAGGCTTTTTTGGCTTGATAGCGTACTTGTTCGGCAGTCTGTGACTAAACATTTCTACTATATGGAGAGCAGCAGTCTATCCTTTTCATAATATTGTCGTTGTTCCATCCTGGATTTTCCATTGTCTCCTTTTCTGTTATAGTGAGCATTATGTACCTTCTCAGTAACATTTATTTACATGTACAGAACTTAGGAAATTGGCTAGTGAATCTCTTTAGGATTTTCTACTGGCCTAATTTAGAATTCACGTTGGTGCATAAATCACAATTGACCTTGAGCACAATTGCAATGCCAGAGTACGAACCAAGCCAGCAGAAAATAAGGGTTTGACAATCAGTATAAAATGAAGTGTACAGTATTATTACTATTATTATGTGCAATTAGACCCTGTTGGCTCACACAAAGCTTCTTGATTCTTTTTCCTTTTTCTCCCCCACACTGCTCCATAGTATTAATATATTCTATTACTTGAATGTTAACATGCTGGTGTTACTTTCATTGAAGTTAATGCAGTTTACTTCTTATTTAGATCGCAAGAATGCATTTTGTCTCTCTGTTATTATAGAACAGAACAGTTAATTGTCTGAGACATAATTAATAATTACTCTATTATACTTTCAACAAGAAAACAAACTAGCATTATTATTCTTTTTTAGTCGAGCTCACAGTTCTGGTAGGTTTGTTGGTAGAGGAGGCACAAATGTCTGATCTTTCACATAACCTCTCGCAAAAAAAAATCACAGGAGATTAGGTTGTGAGAGTGTGGAGGCCACAACATGAATTGCTGATCAACAACACCCTCAAGGACAATCCATCAGGTTTTCAATTTTCTGTTTAAGAATTCATGAACATCATGAAGGAATTGGGGTGGAGCACCATACTGTTTGTAGATGAAATCCAGACTGTCAGTCTCCAGTTCTGGTACGACCAAAGTTTCAGCATGTCCTGATACACCTTATAATGGTCTTTCTGCAGTAGAAAAACCGACCATAAACTTTAAACCACGAGACTGCACAGAACACCTAAACTTTTGGTGAATCTCAAAATGTGGTGCACCGTAGTGTGGGGATCTTTGTTCCCCAGATTCGCACATTGTAACTGTTCACTATGCTATTCTCAAAAATATGTTTCTCTGAAGATGAATATCACAAAACCAACTCTCTTCCATAAGTTGTTGCAACTGTGACAAAAATTCAAAGCTTCTGACTTCGTCATTGGTAGTCAGTTCTTGTAGCAGTTATAAACAGTAAGGCTTAAGCTTCTGTAATTTCCTTAAGAGATTTCAAATGGTCATTTGTAGTATGTTAAGCCCTCTGCTTGCTATGTTAGTTGAATTCTGTGGGCTATATGCGAAACTCACAAGCATGTGGTCAATCATTTCTTCACTCACTGCAAGCTGACACACACACACACACACACACACACACACACACACACACACACACACACACACACACAAAATATCTTTAAATTGCACTTACCATCACGGAATAGAGTTGCCAATTGGTGGCTCTTTGTTGAACTTCAGTCTGAAGTGTCATTGCACTGTTAAGCAGGCTGGTGTGAATGCATTTCAAGCACAACATATGCTTCCTCAGTGCCTGTCACTATCTAGCTTAACTGCTCACTGCTGTGTTCATGTGGCCCTATGTAGAACACCAGAAGCATCAAAACCACAGTCTTAACATTTCTTTACTTTCTAAACGATAGAAAATCCAGGATGGAATAATGACAATATTATGAAAAGGATAGATTGCTAATCACCACATAGCGGAGATTCTGAGTCGCAGAGAGACACAAAAAAGATTTTTAACGAGTAAGCTTTCGACCAAAAGGCTTTTTTTCAGATTTAGACAAAATATACACATACACATTCTCAGAAGCACAACTCACACACAGATGACCACTCTCTCTCGCTGCTGAGACCAGATTGCGGGCAGCTGCACATGGTGGGAGAAGCAATCTGGGTGGCCCAGGTACTGCCAGGTGAGGAGGAAGCTGGGGTTGGGAGGGGGAGGGATAATAGGGTAGGGGTGGGGGCCAGTAAAGTGCTGCTTGTGGAAACACACAGGGACAAGGTGAAGAGAGGATAGGGCAGTTGCTTTTTATTGTTCCAATCTTGAAACTTTTTAGGGACTGATGTTGCAGGTCGTCCTGTAACTGGATTGGGAGATCACTTCAGAAATGAGAGGAAGGCAATGACATTCCTCATCTCTAACTAGACCAGTCCTAGTTAAATGCTGTAGCATTCAAACCATCTTTTGGATTGATTGGAGCTTTACTTTTTTTATGGCATTGAGGAACTGTTTCTATATATTGCATTGATAATTTTATAAAGATATGTCGATAGTCAATGTTAGCAGTTTCTCTTTCTCCACACTCACTCTGCTACTTAGTCCCGTTTACTAGTTGTACTCATTGTTTATATAGTTTGTGGTTATGTAAGTACTTTGTCACTTACTGGTCATTCATATCAGACCTATGGAACATCAGAAGCTGTGAAATTTTTATAGTCATTTTCAATCGCAGAAGTCATAATTCGTAACATTCAAAGTCAAAAACATTTAACGTGCTTTGTCTGTACTTATCTGTGCAAGGGCTCCTTCAAAATGCAACTGAAAAGCTAACCTTAAAATTTGTAGAAATTACCTGCCCATCAGTGTAATACAAGAAGTAATGGGTTGGTGTATAAATTTGACGTGTCACCGTGAGTAAAAAGAGATGAAGCTTAAGTGCCTGAAGTGGAATAAATAGTTGAAGTTTTAAACTGAATAGGAATGTCAGCTGCAGCTAAAGGAAGAGGTGGAAACTGATTATATAGCCTCTGGCTTCAGTGAGATGGTATTATGCAGTCATTGTCAGTATTAAAGGGAATCATGAAGTTTACCTCCCAATTTTACAGCTTTACACAAATGTCTTTCTAATACTTTCATCTGTTTGAAGGTAAATAAAAAAAACTCGTATGGGTTGTAAGTAAGTCCTAACTCCTTGATCACTGAGGTCATCCTGATTCTTCATATGTCACCTTGCCTTATTTGAACTTGACTCACACTCTTGGTGGCTTTCTTGTTGATGTGGACCTACTATGCAGTGGTGACTTTGTTTCCATTTGCACTAGATTGATGGCTCTAAGAGAGCTCAGTGACAGTTTTGGGTGGACAGCTCTCAGAAAATTCCAAAAGTGAAGGAACTGAACTAACGATATCAGCTGCATCAGGACTTTGTGCGGAATCAGCAGCGAAGAGTGAAAGTGTGCGCTGGACTGGGACGTGAACCTGGAATATCCTGTTTATTAGGCAGTTGAGTTACCCACTGCAGCTTCCAGGAACTGTTTATTGCAAACATGCAGACTATCTCGGCTCACTCCGTGGTTGACTTGTGCTCCCACTGAGCACCACCTATCCGCATTCCCCGTCCATGAGAGTTGGCCAGGGAGTGTGCTGAGATAATCTGTGCTTTTGCTATAAACACTGAGGATGGGAAGTGCAGAGGTTGATGCAACTGCCTAGTAATCTGGAGATCCCAGCACATAGTTTCACTCATCACTGCTGATTCTGCACAAAGTCCTGATGCAGCTGATATCATTAGTTCTTTTCCTTTCCTTTTCCTGTCTCCTTTCCTTTCCTTTTCCTGTCTCCTTTCCTTTCCTTTTCCTGTCTCCTTTCCTTTCCTTTTCCTGTCTCCTTTCCTTTCCTTTTCCTGTCTCCTTTCCTTTCCTTTTCCTGTCTCCTTTCCTTTCCTTTTCCTGTCTCCTTTCCTTTCCTTTTCCTGTCTCCTTTCCTTTTCCTGTCTCCTTTCCTTTCCTTTCCTTTTCCTGTCTCCTTTCCTTTCCTTTCCTTTCCTTTTCCTGTCTCCTTTCCTTTCCTTTTCCTGTCTCCTTTCCTTTCCTTTCCTTTTCCTGTCTCCTTTCCTTTCCTTTCCTTTCCTTTCCTTTTCCTGTCTCCTTTCCTTTCCTTTCCTTTCCTTTTCCTGTCTCCTTTCCTTTCCTTTCCTTTCCTTTTCCTGTCTCCTTTCCTTTCCTTTCCTTTCCTTTTCCTGTCTCCTTTCCTTTCCCCCCTCTTTTATGTCATTTGTATTGTCTTTATTGTAGGGTGCTCTTGTAATTGTGTACTGAACGTGACAGTAAAAGTAGCAAAATAATGGTCTTTGTGCTTTATTGTTTGAAAAAATTACAGTTCATGCAAGCTGCTTATCAAAAACATGCAATTTTTTTACATTTATGCATTTTGCTTAATCTTATCTTTAAGGATATTCACTGCATGTTCATTCTTTTAGTTGGCTTTTATTAGGAAGTAGTTAATGCACTTAAAAAAGCAGAATAAATTATATTAATTGCAAGAAACAATATAAAAAGGAAGAATTGTTATATGGGACATAATAACTTTTTAATTACTGTAACTTCACTGTTGTGTTTGAACATACTTTGACAATATATTGTGATTGACAATGTGTCCAGTTTTGTCTTGTCATGTCATAAGCTCAAAGACGAAAAAATGAATAATGAAAAATAGGTTGTGTGCGTGTGCCGGTTGCCATGCGGGCGTGTGTGCGCGCGTAATAAGTTTGCAGCAGTTTCCAATCAAGTTACATTGCCTAAATTCATGGTTTTACAGATTTTTTCAACCTAAGGACATTACACACATCGTTGCCTGAGGCAGGATTTGAACTTGCGACCGTAGCAACAGTGCGGTTCCAGACTGAAGCGCCTAGAATCGCTCGGTCACAGCGGCCGGCTCTTCTTGTCACTTTATGTTCTACTTTAGTCTCAAGGCATAAGCATTGGAACAAGGAATGTTAGAATGTGGAACATTAACCCACAACTTTTTTTTTCATTTTTAGGTGTAAGTACTTAGTAGTTCATCAAGGGTGTCAACAGACAATTTACTCCTATAGTAGTCATAGGACATTCCTACCCTTTTTAGAATTTTGTACCTCAGTAGTAAAAGTGGAACAGTTGCAGGATCACTTTGTTTGTCTGTCTGTCTGCCCATGTGCTAAGAACCGTTTTTCACATAAACTGGTAGACATATCAACTTTAAATTTGTGTTGCATAATGAGGTCAATGGTGCCTTGGCAGTGTAAAAAATTTAACCTCCTATGTCCTTGCAATCAAAAGATACTTCTATTTACATGATGTATTTTGATATCTTGCCAGTATTAATATCATTAGTATGTAAAAATTGTTGAAATTCTTGATTCCTGAGAGATGAAATGTCTGTATACATTGTTCGGACCTCCTCGGATCACGAATCCTACTTGCACTTATCTAGACTTTTTATATTTGTTTTGTTTTTTCCTTTTAATTGAATATTTTGCCGTTGCAATGCGATGTACTTAAAAATAGAATCTGTTTTATGTAGTTGAACACAGTAAGATTTTCTTTCCTTTCTCTGGTGTTTATCCCGTAGAGTCTTGGATGATAGCAAATGTTTACAGTAATTATTAGTGAATCAATTCGTTTGTGGAAGAGAATGAAGACATAGAACTATGTAAGATGATTTTCTATAAAAAGTATTTGCAAACCTCTTCACTGATTTCTAGATCTAATATGTCAGAGCCCTTTGGTATGTAGCTACATACATACTTCATTTTGAAGAGACAGTGCTCCTCTTGGGCTGAGAAAGATGATGATGTTGGTTTTCTGGTTTTTTGATGAGAGTTACAAGTAGGGTCACCTAAATTGTGCTGTACAGATGACTTAGGATATACACCATAGTGGGTGAAATCTTTTTTTGAAAGCATATCATTATTAAAGAACTACTAAAGTGTTTTTAAAGGTACGTCTAAGAAGGTTGATATTTGATTTCTCAGTTACAATAAGAAAAATACGTGTTTCAATGTTTTTGGAAATTGAACCCTTGAAGGGGTGAAATAGGGATGAAAGTTTTTATGGAAATATTTCATTGTGCAAGCATTTTTGAAGCTAAATCCATGAAAATTTGTATTTGACTTCAGTGTTAGAAATAAAACATATGCATGTCATTGTTTTTGGAAATTCAATCTCTAAGGGGGTGAAACAGGGTTTGAAATCTTTAATGAGAATATTTCATTGCAAAAGCATTTTTAAACCTAAATCTTTGAAAATTGGTGTTTGGCTTCTTGGCTAAAGATGAAAAAATATCTTTTACTGTTTTTGTAGATTCAATCTCTAGGAGAATGAAGTAGTGTCAGACTAATACATTGTCACTCAGCCTAAACCGCTAAGGATGGAAACATGAAGTTTTGAGAGGGTGTGGATCTTACACTGTAGGCATAGTTTAAGAAGGGATTGTCTGAAATTGCATTCCTAAGGGGTTGAAATAAGGGACGAAAGGCTTTTTGAAACCATGTCACTATTAAGGGAATTTTGGAGCTAGAACTGTGAAAACTGGTATTTGGTTTCCCAGTCAGGATGTAGAAAATACATATCAGCATTTTTGGAGGTTCAACCTCTAAGGGGTTAAAATAGTGGGTGAGAGATTAAGTGATTTTGAAAGGCTTTATCCGTGACAATTGGTATTTCAGTTAATATGTAGAAATATTTGTTAGGGGATAAAAGTTGCCATGGAAATATCTCTACAAGAACGTAAAAGGTATGATTAGCAAAAACTTTAGACTCCAGCTACCAGAATATCTTTTTGGCCAGAAGTACATTCGGAAAAGACCGTGCATATATGACCATTATTACAGTGAAAAGCTTGAAAGGTGTTGCAGTATGTGAACAACATGAATATTCGATTAAATAAAGAGAAACAAAATCTCTGCAGGCTATACAGCTTATGCAAGCGAACAGTGGGTGCTAAGCTAGTCATTCTACATATAGTCGGATACAACATTCTTTACATAGACAATATAGCCTTCTCTCCGGTTTTCTCGGTGCTATTTATTAATAGTAAGCTTCCGGCTGTTCTTGAGAGTTGTTGTTTTCGTTTTATGCTCAATATTTCAACAACCAACCCATCTGTCGTCTTTAGATGCTGTGAATCTTGTCGTTAAGTGTGCTTACTGTCTGGACGCCAACCAGACTGGGTGTACATTGTTAGTGTCTCCTCCTTCTAACCACACTTTACTTTCAGACGTTGGTAATCCTATAATACAAATAAAAAAAATTAATCATCTGATTGTATGTCTTTAATTTAAAAGTTCTTTTCACACTCACCACTTGTTTATTCCCATATTATTTATTCCTTTGCCATTGTAACCAGAAAACGGTGTCATGCTATCTTATTATGCTACTAGTTATTTAATCGTATTAGCACGTCATAAAAGTTATTTTAGGGCTCATGTTAATGTCGTATATGTTACTTTAGTGGTCATATATTCGGCTGTTTCGTCCTCGTATCAGTGTGACATACTGAAAATAGAATGTACATAAAACTTGTCTTCTGCACTGTGGTGAATAAATACCTCAAGGATGACAGCAATTACAAACATTTCTGGGCAGTTCACAAACTCAACTGAATGGCCTGTTAACAAACCTGTAGTGAAATATCAGGGAACTGGCGAATGACGTTTTTGAATGTAGCAGGAAAATAATAGATTTCTGGACATGAGTTCTTAGTCCCCGCTACGAGTACTCAAGGTTTGTAAAGGGAATTTTGTTACACTCAGTATAGTTAACTCTGTCCTGGATCAACGATTGTCTAACTTAAGTTCTAAAATAAAAAAAAGACTCTTAATTTGATTGTAACTAACTGCATAAACCACATACAAAAGAGAAACACAAGCTACAACTCCGCATAGCATGTGGTCGTAATGTTGTGTGTGTCACTATGTAGCTTGTTGTGGCTACACATTAAAACATGTCACATAGTTGCTTGGCAGTGAAAAGAGAGATGGCTCTCCTTCCAGTGCTAAAAACGGTTTCAGTATTTTAACTCCATTTCACAGGCAGCAAAAAAGAAAGTACAATGTACCAAATGTAAACTGGTCAATGACTACAGTTTGCATTATAAACTTTTCAGTATATGCACAGTACTTAATTTCACAATATCAAAATAACTGTAAACAATATTTTAAAAGAGAGCCAATTCATTATCTGTCTGCAATATCAAACTATAAGGTTTGAAAGAAACAAAAATTTTTTATTGAGTAGTTTCCTCAGAAATTGGATGAGAAAGATTGCACAGCAGAGAACGTCCATAAATCCCAAAACAGTGGTTCTTAAATTTTTATGTGAAACAAGAGTTTTGTGGAAAAACTAAATACAGAGATAGAAGTAGTTTGCTTTCTTTACATAAAACTTAGATTAACTAAAGCTAGAACACATGCCGCGTGACTAGGGCCTCCCGTCGGGTAGACCATTCGCCTGGTGCAAGTCTTCGGCGACTTCATGTCGATGGGATGTGGTGGTGGTGGTGGTGGTGGTGATGATAACACAACACCCTGTCTCTGAACGGAGAAAATCTTCGACCCAGCTGGGAATTGAACCTGGGCTGTTAGGTTTGACAGTCAATTGCGCTGACTGCTCGGCTACCAGGGGCAGAAGGCATGGTGCACATTACTTTCATTGGCGTAGAATTTGAGCACGCCATGCCACTACCATGTACCTACTATGCCCCCCCTGTCATTTCACTTGTCAAGAGGCTCTGCCTATGGGACGGAATCTGTATGTGCCATCTTTCTGGGAATTGTTTGTTATCGGGTTTTAATTGTTTGTGAGCCACATCCTCCGAGGTGGAATGTTGGTACCAACCCAGCATTTTACTAAACGAACTTGGATAATTACCTTAAAACCTCACTCAGTCTGGCCGGTGTACCAGCCGACAGCTGTTAATCCACTGCACAGGTTCGATCAGGGTCTGGTTTACCTTTCTGTCTTGTAGACAAGCGCACTACTTGTTACGCTATGAGGGGGGCTTGAACATAGTAAGTCATTAGTAAGGTAAAACGACTGACTGAAATTCTCTGCTGCAAGTGCTCTTTCTATATTCTGGCTATTATTACTATATCATTCCGAGCAGTGTCAGTTCCATTTTAAAAATCATTTATTCCGGTTCATAATCAGTATTAAAAAAAAGGGTTTGCTTGATATGTTTTGACAGCTTAACTCCATTCTCATACCTTGATTTCTTTTCCCTTGTGCTGTTTCAAATATATAAATTCACAATTTAATGCAAATGAAAAGTGTTTGGTGATTTACTTGGAATATACTGTGTTAAGGGACATACACCTCAGTTGTTCATAAACAGTCACTTTAACCTCATGACTTTATGATCCTAAATAGTGTGAACTGCAGCAAGTTGGTCAGGATGTTGCGCCTCTTCTCTAATAGGTTTCTCATTCTGCATTTAGCCACATGTGTTGTTGACTCTGCAGGATGGGTGAACATGTACAAGAAACAGTAGATGTAGATATGCTTGAAAAATAACATTATCAATGTACACTGTCGAATCGCATTAATGTGACCACATACCTAAAACCTGAATAATCACCTTTCACACTGCAGACGGCTGTGAGAAATGTAGGGAGTGTGCCGGTGAGGTTAAGGAAGATACCAGTGTAGGTTAAAGAAGATACCAACATGGATGTGGAACCATGATGAATCTAGTCCCGTGGCCAGCTGTGATATATTTCTCAGTTGAGGATCCACGATTCGAACAGCTTGATTGAGGTGATCCCACAGATTACTGATCGGGTTTAAATCCAAGCAATTTGATGGCCAGGAGAGTGGAGTAAACTCATCCTGGTGCTCTTCGAACCATTCAAATACACTGCGAACTGTGTGACAGGTTGCACTGTCTTGCTGATGGATGCCACCATGCCGAAGAAAAAGAAATTGCATATAGTGGCTGACATGGTTTCCAAGGATAGGTGTATACTTGTGTTGAACCATTGTGCCTTCCAGAATGATAAGATCATCCAGGGAATACTTCAAGAATGTTCTCTGGACCATAACACTCCCTCCTCTAGTTTCAACAATTGTTGCAAGCTGTTTTCTTTCAGATGTTTTATTCCATACACGCATAGAATGTGATTCATCTGAAAAGACCACCTGTCGTCACTTAGTAGACACAGTTATGGTATTGGTTTGCAAATTCCAGCGTTCATCATGGGTGAACGGCAGTCAGCATGGGTGCACGAACCAGGTGCCTGCTGTGTAGACACATGCATACCAAAGTGCGCTGAATGGTCATTGATAGCCCCCTTGGTTCGTCTGAGCAGTCAGTTGTTCAGCAGTTGCCCATCCATTCGCCTGTACACATCTCCAGAGCCGTTGTTCATCTCAGTCGTGTATGGTCAGTGGTGCATCACATTTGCCTCACTGCCAGTTTTGGACTGTCCCATTTTGCCATGCACAGTATACTTTAACCACAGTGGCATGCTAACAGTTTTCAAAGTTAGCCATTTTGGAAATGCTTCCACCTTTGGTCTGAAACCCAATGATCATGCCCTTTTAGACATTAGATAAATCACTCTATTTCCGCGTTACGACAATGACTGCACTGTTTTCTCGTCCCTGTGGCCCGCTTTATATATCCTCCACTGCTAGTCCTGCCTCCTGCCGTCTTTGCATGTTGACGTCAAAAATGCAGGCAGTGATTATAGTAATTTGACTGGATCATGTTTATCCAGTGTCAGCTACAAATCCACTTATCTTAAATGTTTCTCATCTCGGTAATTTAGTTTTCAGTTGATTTCTAAAATATTCATCAGTTACTATTGAGGCTTGCGATTCCAGATGTGGCCTTGATGACATTTTCTACAGAAAGATTGCTATATTCCAGAAGTAAATATAACTATTTCTCAAAGGAATAGTTCATACAGTTATTTGTAGGTGAATAGGCAGGGCAGGTGGTGGAGCGATATGTGATAGCAGCTGGGCAGTATACCATGTTATCTCCTGTATCTGTTTGTAGTGTACACTTCAGGAAGTGCAGTTCACATGTAGCATTTATTGACCCATTAATTTAGGTATGGTGAAGGTTTTTAACCATTGTAGTGTTTATTGTGAATAGTGCAGAGTGGAGACAACAGTTATTGTGTCTGCAAGTGATAAGGGTAGTTACCCTAGCATATTATTTTTCCTAGGGGAAGTAACAGGGCCCCAACGCATTTTTTTAAAGTCCTTGCCGGGGTTGCAAAAGTATCTGGGGTCTGAGAAGTATATTCACATCTTTAAGCATACTCTTGTGGCCGTGCCGCTCTCAAGCATTCTTGGGGCAAGTGCTGATGTTGATGTGGAGGTGTGGCTAATGGTTCTGTCACAGCTTTGCATTTAGTCGCTTGGCAGCACATGATGGCAGTAAGTTTGTGGAGCAACTCATCTACATGTTTTTGACCATTTTACTTTGATTCATATTTTTGTCTCATTATTCAGCAATGGGCAAAGAGTGTGTTTAGTGTTAACGTGCAGCAGGAATACAAGTTTTTGAAAATGTGTAATGGCAGTAACAATGAACATGTTTATTGTGACAATCTACTGGAAAATTTTCTGTTGCCCATGAAGGAAAGGGTGATATTAAAGGCCACATGAAAACAGCAAAACAGTTGAATGCTATTTATGCTACTGCTTCACCAAACACGAGATGTTTTAGAGCCAACAATGGGAACAACAGTGAACTGGAGTTCACTGCAAAAGAGGCTACATTTTCATATCACACTGCTACATGTGAAGCCTTTTCGGGGAAAGTACTGTCAAGTGCAAAATACAGCTGTATAAATAAAATTTAGTGTTTTACTAAAGTGTTAAGACTTTTAAGTATTTAAAAATATGTCCTAGTTTGGACCCAAAAAAGTGTGATAAGCCTACCTATGTGGCACTTATCACATTGTTGTTAGTCAGCAGAGTAGGCCGGTGTGGGACAGATATAGAGCGCCATAAAATATTCTGTCACTGCACAGACTGCATCATGCTAATGACTTCTAAATTGCGCACCATTTCAAACAGAATGTTGATTGACCTTGAGATACTCATATACTTCCATATTGAGAAAGGGGTCTTCTGTATAGAAGCATTTACTGTTGCTTCCTCATCAGCGATACTTGCTGGTCTGTGCCTTACTGTGAGACATCACAAACTAAGTAATAACACTTGAGCAGTTTAAGGACATTGCTGCTAGTGAAATTTCAAGTTGGCAACATCACAGAATAATTCAGTCATTGGTGCTGCTTTCATTGTTATATGAAAAGCAAATTTTGACAAAATTAAAGTGTTACATGGCTCTAATCAACAAACACACTCAAATAATAAAAAGAAATCGTCTTGTTGTGTATTACCATTTGTAACAAAACAAAAAATGTGTTTTTGAGTATGAGTTGTAGTCAAACTCAATGTTTTGTGTACAAGTATAAAATGGATAATAACCAAGACTTACTAGTATTGGGTTGTTTAGACCCAAACAGGACTACATGCTCAAGAATTTTACAATTGCTTGGATATGGGAACATAATCATTTCATTTATATCAAGAACTTGATAATAGAATTGTTGGGCATCATAATAGCTCTCATCAGAAGAAATTGAATTTTAGGTTGGTGCGGAGTTGATGCAGTAAACCAGAAAAAGAAAGCAGTTGTTAATGAGAGACATGTAAACTGGGGAGAGTTGTGATAATGTGAGAGACATTTATTAAAAGGCTAGAAAGAGAAGCAAAGGTGCTTCATATTGTCTTTTATGTAGAGAAGATGGGAAATATAATGGAAAAAAAAAGTAAGCAGCGTCATAAACACTGCACCTAAGACAAGATAAGCATGTTCTTATCAGTTGTAGACAAAAGCACTTAAACAAAGCTTGAAAGAAATAGTGGATGCTGAAGTATCCAGTTGCTTTTTGTTTTGACATATATCACAATTATAACACACATTTGCAAACTCTGTATGACAAAAAATGCAACCTTTTGGCAGCTGAAGTGGTGCTACTGCTCAAAGTGGCTAGCCTGTAGTAACAGAAGAATGGCATGATACAAATGGAGAACTTGTTATTTTTAATGCAGTTACCTCCATATTTCCTAGGCACTAAAAGTTGTTGTGACTTCCAGTATGAATAGGAAAATGTGATTAAAGTAAATAGCCCATCTCCTGTTAATGTCGGTCTATAATAATAAAATGTTAGCGCATTGTAATCCATATGCTGCACAGTGACAGAGTTGTAATCCTATTGTTGAAAATCATTTAAGACAAGAAATGAATCGTAACCAGAAGAAGAAATTATTATGATTATATCCGCATGCTTGGTGCATACTTTCTGATTCTTTGCACGGATTATAGTTCACTTCAAGAGTTTTTTTAGCAGCTTTCTGATTCATTTTAATAGTTCAAAATTAGACAAGATTTTTACATTCGGACATTTGGTGCTACTTCTTGTATACGCTTTTTTTGCCGTGTCCTTGCTTCTGTCTTGGGTGCACCTAATGTGCTTATCTTTCCTGCTTCTCAAATGTATATCTCTCTTCAAGAATGTAACACTTAGTCTCCACCATGTACACCTAAGAAGTTTTCTTATTATTTATGTGCTTTATCTACAGCTATCACATGTTCCATCACATTTACACAAAATCCTATTCCTGTCCACTTTCAGGCACCACTGCTTCATCATCAATTAACAGTATTGTGCTAACTTTCTGGCCTTGCCAAACAATAAGTCTTTTCATTCCCTATTCAAAGTACAAAAAAGACACTAGTGTTTACAATGAACATCAGTGTGTTAACGCTTTTCATGAATTCTTATATAAATATGAGAGTGCATACTATTAAAAATTGCTTTGAAGAAAGAGAGTGAGTTAGTTAGCAATCTCTCTCTGTTATGAGACCTTTACTGCCTAATAAAGGAAAACATTTTATTTCATTATAAATTGTAAAATACCTTTTGATATTTGCAAAAATAATATACATTTCTTTAGTTTTCCTGTATAACTTAACACTATGGTGAAACACTTTCTGGAGTGCCCTCCCTCAATCTCTCTATTGTAACTGAAATTTGTTACTCATTCTACAGTGTTACTGTCACACTCCTAACTGAGATCCATTAAGAGCTCTCATTGCCAGATGTGATGCTTTTGCAGAAATTGCCATGCTGTTCCACTTTGTAACCTCAAATAAAACCTGTTCATCATTCTGTCCTTCAACTTGAGGGAGACCAGACACAACAGATGCGTAAATGCTGTGAAAAAATATATGCCCCAAATGCAAATTAAAGTAAGTGTCAACGTGACACCCTATGAGAGTTACAAATTTAAGTAGCACTGCAACCATAAACTGATTGTTTCAACCACTGTGCTGTGTGTGTCTGTGGCAGATGTTAAAAATTGTATACAGGCAACTAACAACATGTCATGCGGCTGTCTACCAATACTGCATAATTCTGGTAGTTTGTCCCAATTAAAATTGTTGTAATATGTATAAGTGAAAATGGCCAACATTTTATGTTCTTTTACAAACAGTGACAGAGAACATTAAATAAATGTATCCTTATATATACTAAGATGGTATCTGTTCTTTCGGACTACGAATGTAGTGCATGACAATACATTGAGATTGTGGGTTTCGCGGGAGGCGTGCCAGAGATAAATCCCTGCAGTCGCGCTATCCTGTGTGTCCTCGGTAGCTCAGATCGATAGAGCGTCTGCTATGTAAGCAGGAGATATCTCGGGTTTGAGTCCCGATCGAGGCACGCATTTTCATCTATCCCCGTTAACGTATGTCAACGTCTGTAAGCAGGTAAGGGTGTTCATTTCATTGTAAATGTATCCTTCACTTAATCCCAACAGATGTTATTCTTTAGCACTCAAAAGAAACTTGACCACCTATCGACATTCCTTTTTACAAAATTAACTTACCTCAGTGCAATTATTACAAAAAGAGAAAAAAACCTTGTAATCCGCAGTATGAAATGGACAGAGAAAGGATATTGGATGGGATTAAACTACTACAGAAACTGACAGAGCAAACATATTTAATTTCTCTTTCTAATAACAACTGAAGTATTTTGTGGTCTTTCGGTTGTTTTGTAATAATTCATGATTACCGTACTTCAGAATGAAATAGAGCCTTGATCTTACAAAGTACTTAATAGACAGTAACTTTGTTTCCTCACAGCAGACCCTGCAACATCCATTAACTTCTATACAGTCGTAATGCCACGCTGATGCTCTTTAGTGTACCTCTCAAAGTTACTAGCTAATGCAATTCTACATTTTACCAAAAAATTGAACCACCCATCACTGATAATGATAAAACTACGAAAAGTAGTATTGTCTTGAAGTTTCTGAAATGGTTCCACAGTTTATTATGGTTATCTGACACAGTGCTATCATTGGTTAAAAAGATAGAACATGTTTCACATTTATGAAGTGTCACTATTTTCTCACAATATAGACACAAACATCTCACAGACTTTTCTTCTCTCAAGTCTACCAGTTTGGTTTCAAAAGGCAGTACTGGGATGCCGGGTTTCGCATAAGTGCAGTGTGAGGGAGATGTAATACTTTGTAGAGTCATAACATCTAAAATTGCCTTCCCTCAATCTACTCTTTCACAATTTCTATTGGCTGAGGGACTTAATAGCGTTGTTGAACAGAGCAGTGAATTGCTTTGGGGAAGGATTTGCTTCAGAAAAAATATTCTCTAATCCATCTTGGTTTACCTTCTTCATTAATAGATATTTGTCACATCCTAGTATGAGCTCGTTTACCATCCACTGCAGTGAAGATGCATTCATTTATCAATCTTTTTTTACATTTGATCTTTACCTTAATTGCAAATCTTCAGGGTTCACTCAATAGAACTGTTAAATACTCAGAATGACGTGTGATACAACAAGTCAAAAATCAAAAGTGTCAGAGTTCTCTCCCTCTCCCACTCCCCCCTCTCCCACTCCCCCCTCTCCCACTCCCCCCTCTCCCACTCCCCCCTCTCCCACTCCCCCCCTCTCCCACTCCCCCCCTCTCCCACTCCCCCCCTCTCCCACTCCCCCCTCTCCCACTCCCCCCTCTCCCACTCCCCCCCTCTCCCACTCCCCCCTCTCCCACTCCCCCCCTCTCCCACTCCCCCCTCTCCCACTCCCCCCCTCTCCCACTCCCCCCCTCTCCCACTCCCCCCCTCTCCCACTCCCCCCCTCTCCCACTCCCCCCCTCTCCCACTCCCCCCCTCTCCCACTCCCCCCCTCTCCCACTCCCCCCCTCTCCCACTCCCCCCTCTCCCACTCCCCCCTCTCCCACTCCCCCCTCTCCCACTCCCCCCTCTCCCACTCCCCCCCTCTCCCACTCCCCCCTCTCCCACTACCCCCTCTCCCACTACCCCCTCTCCCACTACCCCCTCTCCCACTACCCCCTCTCCCACTACCCCCTCTCCCACTACCCCCCTCTCCCACTACCCCCTCTCCCACTCCCCCCTCTCCCACTCCCCCCTCTCCCACTCCCCCCTCTCCCACTCCCCCCTCTCCCACTCCCCCCTCTCCCACTCCCCCCTCTCCCACTCCCCCCCTCTCCCACTCCCCCCCTCTCCCACTCCCCCCCCTCTCCCACTCTCCCACTCCCCCCTCTCCCACTCCCCCCTCTCCCACTCCCCCCTCTCCCACTCCCCCCTCTCCCACTCCCCCCTCTCCCACTCCCCCCTCTCCCACTCCCCCCTCTCCCACTCCCCCCTCTCCCACTCCCCCTCTCCCACTCCCCCCCTCTCCCCCCTCTCCCACTCCCCCCCTCTCCCACTCCCCCCCTCTCCCACTCCCCCCCTCTCCCACTCCCCCCCACTCCCCCCTCTCCCACTCACCCCCTCTCCCACTCACCCCCTCTCCCACTCACCCCCTCTCCCACTCCCCCCACTCCCCCCCCTCTCCCACTCCCCCCCTCTCCCACCCCCCCCTCTCCCACCCCCCCTCTCCCACGCCCCCCCTCTCCCACGCCCCCCCTCTCCCACGCCCCCCTCTCTCCCACTCAGCCCTCTCCCACGCCCCCCTCTCTCCCACTCCCACTCTGTCCTCTCCCTACACCTCTCTCCCACTCCCCCCTCCCTACCCCCTACCCCCTCTGCCTACCACCCCTCTGCCTACCACCCCTCTGCCTACCACCCCTCTGCCTACCACCCCTCTGCCTAC
Organism: Schistocerca gregaria; assembly: GCF_023897955.1. Classification (NCBI taxonomy): domain Eukaryota; kingdom Metazoa; phylum Arthropoda; class Insecta; order Orthoptera; family Acrididae; genus Schistocerca; species Schistocerca gregaria. The sequence continues at coordinate 866,867,136 of NC_064922.1, forward strand.
CACCCCTCTGCCTACCACCCCTCTGCCTACCACCCCTCTCCCTACCACCCCTCTCCCTACCACCCCTCCCCCCCTCCCCCAAATCTCTCTCTCTCTCTCTCTCTCTCTCTCTCTCTCTCTCTCTCTCTCTCTCTCTCTCTCTCTCCCTCTCCCCCTCTCCTCCTCCCCCCTTCTCCCCTTCTCCTTTCCCTCCAGCCCATAAAAAATCTGTAGTGCAGACATAAAACTGCAAGGTAAAAGCACATAATAGCAGCTGTTAGTGTGTGTCTCACAAAGCGTACAGCACTGCCACCTTTTTCATTTTTGAGAATGGCCACAACTCAACAGCTTTCTTAGTCAACTTAGGTGCTAATCTGAAACTGCATTTACTAACACTCCCATACAGCAACACTGTGGCCTTCCAAGAACCTGGGCAAAACTGCCACTTTCCATTTCATGCAAAATATTGTATTACAAAAAATTATTTCTGACCCTATTCAAGAAGTGAGGAGAGTCCTAAAAGAAACAAATCTTTTCTTTCTTGTAAGTCACAAAAGCCGCCGCCACCCCCCCCCCCCCCCCACACACACACACACACACACACACACACACACACAAAATCCTCCAGTCAATGAAATTTACTCTTGGTCTTTTGAGAGTAATAACAATGTCTCTTAACTTACATACTATTAAAAAAATATTTTACTGAGTACATCAGCCAGCACACATTTAGTACAAAAAAATGCGATAATGGTTGCTTAAATTTTGCAGACAAAACATTTATCATTACTGTTACAACAGTATTGGCAGCTTTTTGGGTCTGTGAATCACCAAAATCTCCAAACCCAGTGACAGTATGTGATGTTTCCATCACATGATAAATTTGACATTAATGTCATTTCGTCCAGACAGAGATTTACAAATTGTTCCCATTGAGAAAAGTGCTTCACCTTCTCTTTCGACAAATAGAAATTTTTTTCAGTAATACCACATTTTAGTTTTATACTTTTCACACATTTCTGTAAAGCTCTAATTGATGGAAGATGAAAATATTCTGTTAAATATTTTTATGCATCTGTACTGCTTCCTTTGTAAGATACTGAACCCAGCGATTGTCCTCTAGTATCTTCCTATCTTTAGTCAAATTTTCAGCATGTGACTTTCTTCTTGCAATTCTTCAGTGGTACATGTATCTACAACTTTGACACAAATGTAAAATCTCAGCAGTTTTGTATTTTGATTGCTTTTTCAGGTGATAAATAGTTACATTTACTTCAATTATTTCTTTCTCGCATGAACTAAGTCTCACACCTGAATCAAATAGTGCAGCCTCTTCATTGCAGTCTCCATTCAGAGCATTCACTGATTCACTCAATTACCTCCATCAGTTGCATTCACGGAGCACAATGCTTTTTCTATACTGGTAGTGTGTGTGTGTGTGTGTGTGTGTGTGTGTGTGTGTGTGTGTGTGTGTGTGTGTGTGTGTGTGTGTGACATAGCAGGGGTGGTTTGGAACATCAAGCAAAGTTGGCACTGTGTGCTGCACTAATTTCTTCTTGTCTGCATTCATCAATTGGCATGCCTCAGAATGGAGAGCTCAGTTCCTAACATTCTTGAACAGATACTGTGTATCCTTCAACATAATGTTGACCTTTCTCATATTTATAAGCCACTTCATGCTCCTGGGAATGAACATAAATGATTACTCGACGGGGGAAAAGCATGCATATTGGACTAAAAACATTTTTACACTATCTGTAAAATATTATAATTATCTCTTTAATTTATACCCAGATAATATAACCTAATCTAATCCAAAATGTTTCCTTGTTTTCATGAACTATTATGAAATGTTGATTTTATAAATTTTTCATCTTGAATGGCTGTGGTAATTACTTGCAGCTACGCCTTTCCTTACTCAAGTAGGTAACTGCAAAAATATACCAGTATGTATTAAACTAAGCAGCTCTTTTTGAAAAAATTGATCCCTTATCTGTAATTGGGAAACACACGCATCTGTAATTGGGAAACACACGCACATTTTTATACAGTAGTAATATTAGGAAATGGTGGTTAAGATTTTGCAATGCTCATTAAGAGACACTTTTGAAGATACTATGAGTGAATTGACTTTCTAGTCAGTGTGTGCAAAGTGTGGTGAATCACGTGTTCCAACAATGCATATTAAACCTGTTTCTCCACTTAAAACCACTTTATGGGCAGCTATATTTCCCTGGTGAAAATAATATTCTTCTGCAATCGGGATTTGTATCACCTTTTGGTTGACTTGTCTGGGACCACCAGTTATGTTGTACTTTCTGCGAGAAGTCCCCTCTGTGTGCCACAAACTACAAGTGATAATGTTTCAGAAAATAAAATAGACGTCACCTTTTCTTAGTACAGGGCTTCCACACACTGCTTTGTTCACTGTTGCATATCTTGTTTGATGTGATGGTCCCATGTGACATCCACAGTAAAAAAATCTATGTAATAAAATTAGTTGGATTGTTTTTAGTCTAAACATTCCTGGGGAAATTTGTTTCCACAGTTACTTTTGGATTAATCTTCCTTGTCTTTTATAGTGACAGATATTTTGCATGTTTCATTGGAAGGTATTAAGTGCTTATGCAGTACACATATTGTGCATTTTATCAGCATTTCAGTCAATTGTTGTAGTTTTGGTATGTGGTTCATGCAAGCACTTTGAAGGGTATTGTCCATATTTGAAATTAATTCCCTATTCTGAACTGCAGAAAATGGGGAAGTAGGCTCCCGCCCCCCCCCTCCCCCCCCCCTCCCCCCCCCCTCCCCCCCCGGTAAACTTTCATCGACTTTTCATGAATTTCTGTGTGTAATCTATAATAAAACTTCCAGAAGAAGAATTTTAAGGTGGTGAGAGTTTTTAGTTTATCCGTGTAACACACAGCTTTAAACTGCTTCATAAACAAAACTATCCCAGAAACAAAGTTCTTCTGTAAACAGTGGTTGGAATGTTTAGACAGTTGTTAAATTCCTTGACGACAAAAATCCAGCTCTTGGTCATGGAACCCTTTAAGAACTGCTGAGTGAATGTGCCCCTCATTGAAAATCCTGTGATTTCTGCAAATCAGTTCTTAGATTGCCTGGACATTATTGCCTGTGTTAGATTTCCATGGCCTTCTTTCCTGGTCAGCATCACCCACTTCTGTGCAACCTTACCCAAATTGGCACTATTTCACTGCAGGTGCATGTGACAGTGCATTTGGTCCATGTACTGCCAGAATTTCATGACGAATCTGTGTGCAATTTAGACTATTTGCTGACAAGTAGTGTTCTGTTTTGCGTACTTAAGCTTTGGAGTATGTTTCTAGTTGCTGCACAATTTCACTCCCATACTGTAATGCATTTGTTATCTGTACTGTGCAGAACTGTCTCTGGAGGAAACCAAGAATATGCTTTCACTTTTCACAGGGCACCACTCTTTTTGTGCGATGATCTCAGTTTGGGACACGTGTAACTTACTTTCGAAGTCCCCTTTGATGAGGCCCTTTGCAATGATGATTTGATTTCGTTTAGTCACTACTGAATTATGTTGTGATTCAGTGTAGAGGAGCTGCACAGCACCTAAATATTGGTCCTCCCAATAGCTTTCGGCTAGTAATATATTTTCTTGCTCCTGCAATGTGGTGTACACTGCTGTTTGGAATCTCCAGCTTGCTACTACCATTTAATCCACTTTTATGCAGTTGGGGGAAGGTAATTGCATAAAATACTTTTGCAGCACAATGACCTTAAATTACTGTCCTTAATACAGTGACTTCCAGTTGCCAAATTTAGTTAAGAGGTGTGGCTTTGATATGTCCATACATGACACTAAAACATGAATGCCCATAAATGTCCCAGTCGATGGCATATACTGAATAAAATTAGAAATATCTAGAATAGTTATGTTTCCTGCTTACATGAAGAGCATTTACATTGAATGCTACAGCCCCTATGATAATTATTGCCACATTACTCATGAAAATATCATTATTTGGACAAAATTTACATGCCAAAACAATTACAAATTTCGGGTGTTTAGTTCAGATTTCAAAATTTTTCTGTTGACTGACATTGTTTGTGTTATGATGTCCATACCATGGAAAATAAGTTTCTGTTAGTGGGTGCACTTTGTTTACTTAATGTATCCTAGTAATTCAATGGATAAGTGGGGACTTCAAATCCAAAAGTCTGGGATTCTATCTCCATTCAGTCTTAGAACTTTTTTCTGTCACTCATCACCTCTGTCGATAACTTATCAACATGAAAAATACAGAGTTGTCCCATAGTTTGAAATCCACATTAAATTTTAGATCTCCTGAAGACAGATTTGGTCAGTCAATTCAAAAGTGATGTGAAGGCAGACCACGTTAAGTAACAACTTTTAATGCATTTGTAGTTAGTGTTTCACTATATGTTGTGGAATATGGGAGTTTCATTGCAGCAATAAATAGACAGGCCACTATATTACTTTGTAATGTCAAGACATATTGGATTTTTATACTTGCCTCACTCTTTGCAATTGTGCAGTTACCCATGTGTGTTACAACCATGTGTATTGTACAGACAACCAGAATTGCTGCTGCATTTGTCTTGTTTAGTCCTCTTTCCTTATAAATCTTTATTTTGTCTCGTTCTAAGAAATTGTTATAATAGAATTTCATGGTACCTCTGTCATTATTGTTGCAGGTGCTGTGGAATATTAGTTCAAGCATGCATTGTTATGAGACAAGATTTGGTGGGAAGTGTGCAGCTGAGGTAACATTACCATCAGCAAATCAGAAAAATAACCACTGTGAAGAACCTCGTAGCTGCCAGCCCAAACAGTTGGCTTCTTGTGAACAACCAACGGGAGAAACAGGACACCATCTGAGGTCTCGAAGCCATTTCTGGCCCCAGGCTGGTTTGGTCGCAACAACTGCTGAGGAAAAGGCTCCAGATTCAAGCTCACATCCGCAACCAGCAAGAACAACTAGGGATGCTGAAGAGACAGTGTCCCATCTGGCCACAGGTACACCTGCTCGTAAAAGAAAGCGTTTGACTGCTGAAGAAAAGCTAATTGAGGATAATAAAGCGTACTACAAGTTGGAAATGAAAAACAACAAACTTCGGTCAAGTGGTTACTTTGTCACAAGCAGAAGTTCTTTTGAAATGGGTCACGCTTTTGTCAAGGAGGCTGAAGTGTCGCCAGTGAACATTAGTAAACAATATTCTGGTTTGGTTAATTGTAGTGGTGGTCATAAAAATAATTATGATCAGAAAAACTTTGATCATAAAAACATTGAACAAAAAATTTCCAGTGAATGTGTTACTAAGGACAATCAGGGAGACGAATCAGAAAGGTGCAGGCTACGAAGTTGTCGAAAACCTGAGAGTGATTGCAGTAACAATCTTGATAATATTGAGAATAACATTAATCATAATGAGTCTGGTGTCATTGATAATGATCAAGGCAAGAGTAGTTCATGTGAAACTAAAAATAACAACCTGCATAAAAATAGCATTGATAACAAGAGTACCATCCGCAAGACTATAGATGGTGAGAAAGAAACAGATTCCCAGTGTTTCACTGTGAATGAGTGTAAGGAAACTGAAGAGAAGAATGACAACTCTAACAAGCAAGCCAGCTGTGAGTCTGAGGAACAGCGGGAATCGAAGACTGAAAGTTCTGGGAGTGGTCCAAGCCGAACAAGGATTCGGCTTTCAGAACTTTCCCTGCTGAGCAATGAAGCAGAGAATTTCATGTTTGGAGAGCCAGTGAAAAAGGTTTCATCAGATGAATCTTCAGATGATGAATGTGTTGCACTTAAACTGAAAATTGTGAAGAAAAGTAACAATGGTGACGCAAAAGCAAAGTGGAAAGCAAAAAGAGCTGTTGGTCGCAAAAAGGGACGTCGCATATACAGAAAAGTACACAGAAAAGTGAAAGTAACAACCAGAAAATCAAAAAATGGTATTACTTCTCGTGGTAGGAAACGGCGCTTGGCTAGTGTGCATCAGTTTGATGACAGTTCTTTGGGATCAGCAGATGCATGCAGTGTTGGAAGTACTTCGGATGCAAATACACTTTCTGGGAGACACCGAAAGAGACGTACACATGCTGAAGCATTCATACATGACAATTTAGATTATTACAAGTTTGAAATACCTGGATCCAGGTTACGTTTCCAAGGTAGTGTGCTGCCTCAGATGAATATCAGCGAGACTCAGGGGTCAGAAACAGACAGTAACTATAATAAAAAGTCAAGTGAAAATAGTCACACATGTGATTCAAATAAAGAAAATAGCATAAATTCATCGGATAGTCAGTTGGTGCAATTTAATGTAAAATCTCTGGAAGCAATAAGGAAAGGATTAAATGATAAATTGAATTCTGAGAGTGAGTTAAAGAATACCCCTGAGGCAATCGTTGAAACAGGTGTTAAGAAAGAGGAGTCCAGTGACAAAAAGAATGGCAGTGAATTAGCTACAAAGGATCTGTCTCTTGATAGACTGCGATTTTCTTTTGAAGCTGCACCGCAGGGAGAGCCGTGGTACCAAACATATCAGAGACAAGATACTGGAAATGAGATTTATCTCTCATGTCCAATTGACACATCATTCTGGAAATCTTTTCTGCTTCCGTATGAAATGTCCCCAACTGAATTAGCAGCTGCTGCAGCAAGTAGTAACCTTCCTTCTTGCACCAGATCAATTGACGCACCAGTTTCTTTTAGAAAGAAGAAGAAAAGATTTGCACATTTGCTAGACAAGAAACCTAGAAAGTCTCCGCGCTGTCATGCTTCTACATTAGCTATACTGTCAAGTCTTATGCATTTCAGAAAACGTAAAGAGCCAGACAAGTTCAGAGAGGATACACCACCAGTGAAAGATGATGGCCCATCATCATCTGATGATGTTGTTAATGAAGATGTGCAAAACAAAGATGAGCGATCAAATACTTCATTTTTGGGAGAAATGTCAACTGTTGAAGGTCCGTCGGAACTGAAGAAAGATTTTAGTGAGCTTGCTCAGAATATTGATGAAATGCTGGAATCTTTTCCAGAAAGCAGTGGAAGCTGTATCAGTGCTTCTCCAAGAAATACAAATGACAACAGTGAAGTGAAATTAAGAACACCTCGATCTAGTCGTGTCATTTGTAAGAAACAGAGCAAATCTCAGAGAGAGAAATTTTCTAAGAAATTAAATCAGCTGCCTTTAAGAGAGTCAGATCTAATTGATATTGATCATTCTGTGTTGGCCAGTTTAGCAACAATGTCGAAAGATACCATAGACTGCATTCCAAAGGCTGAAACTTGTAGTAGAGGTGGTCCAACAGTGGATGTAGTTTCATTACTCAGTAACATTACTGACTGCCATTGTCCAGGTCCCCCTGTAAGTAGCAAGGATTGTCTCAGGTGTGGTGTAGACATATTTTGTCCAGCCATGAGAGAGAGGTCATGTAACAGTTCTGAATGTGGCGCCTCATCTACATGTGATACAATTGCGTATTCTGATGTTCCAGAAGGAAGACAGGGTATCCGTGGCAAGCGGAGAAAGAGGAAAAAGAATCGGACAGGGTGGCCTGTGGACAAACAAAAGTTTAGGAGGAAATTCTATTTGAGGTTTAAAAAGAGCAATGAAAATATCCCTGTGCAACACTCTGATAATGTTCACAAGCATGACGGGGAAGATTTGTGCAAGCCTACAGAATCTGAAGTTCCATTAGATGTCAGTATTAATGCAGGTTGTTCTGGTAGCTTAGGCATAGACACTGAAGTGCAAAAATATCCTGACAAAGCTGAAAAGATTGAAGTTCCAGAACCCTTGGAGAGGATAGAGGAGGACAGTATGCATAGCACATGTACCCCACTGGGTAACTCAGTTTCAAAGGGTGATTTAGTTAGTGCTGCTTTGGTCTCCAGTGAATCCAGCCAATCTGATAAAAAAACTGATAAAGATCCTTCAGAAAATGTTCCTGTTACGTATAATGTGAGGCATGAAAAACATAACAGACTTCTACGAACTGGTAGTTTAGACTCCAGCACTTGTTCAGAGCTAAAACCGTGTGTAAAAGTCAAAAGAATTCCTAATCTTGCTGAATATCAGATAGTACCTACAATTAAAATTGGTATATCTAACAGGCGGCTACGCAGTGCCTCTTCCTCATCGTTAACATATACTCCTGTTACAAAAATGGATTTTGTAGATGACAGTATCAAAGATGATACTGTTAATAACAGAAGATCGTGCCGGAAAAAGAGACCAAAATTTTCAGATAGTTGGGACACTTGGTTGACTCCTAATCGTAGATGATTTTGGAAACACGTAATTTCCATTTTGTGTTCATATCTTATTAAATTGTATAAAAGCTGTGTGTTGGAGACTGTTGTAATTCAGAGTCTTTTGTGTTTTGGTTTTTAAATGTCTTGACTGTGCTGATATATTTATAAATTGTACATAAAGAAAATTTATTTGTACATACTTAATATACATGGAAATTAATTTGTTGTCTTTTATATAATTTTTTAGTTGTATTTTATTGTGTGTGCTGCTGAGTTTTTTTTATCCATATGTGTCATGCAGATACTATATTTAAATTTTAATAGATACATATTTTAAGTGACTTCCATTGTTAATAAATTTCAGACACTGCATATTTCCAGATTGAAACAAAATTAAAAGCTGTATCAATCGTTGTGATAGATTGTGAAATATAGTATTGAGTATTGATATAACTTCAGATATTAAATTAAGATTTCTACAAGAAATAGTGATTTTTATTTATGTATGCATTTTGTTTCAGGGGTGGGAAACGAAAAGATTATTTTCTTGGGGGATGGGTGGCTGATTTGCTTCATTATCCAGTAAACTGAAATGAAAACTGTAATTCTGCCCTTATTTCAAGCAGATGTATTTACCTTTGTGAAATCTGTTTAAAATGGTGTACAGCATTTACAGGGTAATGGTATTTCCTTGGGAAGCCAATTGGACAAAGTTGATTTTAATACATCTGTATGGATGACAGCTAGACATGATTATTCTGTTTGGATACATGAATTACTGCATTTAATAGCTTATTTATTTCATATTTTAGTGTATAAAGTACAAAGCTTCATTTTCAGAGAGAGATTTAATTCATTCGGATGTCCCATTAAATATGATTTGCGATACATTTTTATGTCTGTTTACCTCTGAACAGATTTGTTTATTTTAAGAAATAATTGTATACTGAAATGTTCTTTAGTTTTCTGCAGTTTCTTCCTTAAAACCCATAGTGTTTCTTATCAGTACGAAATATCTTTCCAAGACACTCAACTGCTTCTTCTGTATATTTCTCCAAGAAAACGTATTCTCAGATGGTAATGATTACTTATGTTTATAAAACTTTCTTTCTTGATGGATTCTTCTATTGCTTTATGGTAGAACTGCTGTATATTTAATGGTGCAAAGCTTGTAAACTACGATTGCTCTCCTATCAGAAAAAGAGCAGTTTGCTTGCTTTCTGCCATTAAAATATTAAAGAAAATTGACATCCTGATGCTTTAATTTCGCAATGTTCCATCTGTAGTACATTTTCAGACAGCTGTTGTGACATGTGAATATGTACTCAAACTTCCATTGTAAGTAAAGAAGATTAGGGGTTACTGTCCTTCAGTTTGGATGTTGGATCGAAGTATACAGTTGACTGTGAAGGCCTCACCTTCCCTTTCTCCTGTGTACCGAGGCTTGTTCTCTTGCATCACAAATTATGCTTGTTACTGAACCATATTTGAGAGAAAACTCAAATCATGTGACATTTATGTGACGTTGATTGTGGTACTAAATAGAGCTGTCAGTGGTAAGACTTTTCTGTGCTCTTTCAAAATGTTTGTACAAATGGGAATTTTTCTTCACAAAATTAAAAATACATTTGACAATGCTGCTTGAGATACAAGGATCTGTGTTATATTTTTTCAAACTTAAAGGTGACTATTTTTAGAGCCTCCTTTAAAACTTGTTTAATGTTGTTGAGGAATTCACTATCTGCAGCCTTCTTTAGGATGTTCTCCACCAATCTTTGTCAGTTGCTTGTAGTACAATTAATGTGGCCATTTCATGCATTTATATTTTTCAGTGTCAAATCCAAACCTGTGTGGTTGGCATACCAGATGTTAAAAAAACTGCCATTGGATAGTGCAGCAGAAACATATTGCATAAAGGTGTATTATGTGATCATTTCTGAGCAGTTGCTACCCATGTTGAGAATGTATCAATGTTCACTTCTTGTGTGAAGACTGCTTTAGAATAAAGAAGTTTCCAAACAGTGCTGTTCGGATATTGTTACAACTTCGCCTCTTAATCTTTGACTTTTATATTCCTAAAGTTGACATTATTGTTTATCACCAAATAACAACTGCTCTGAATTGATCTGCTGTAAATAGCGTGTGGTTATGCAAATGGAGACTTTAGTGGCTTCTTACTTAAACAGCACATACTCAAATTTCCAGCTGGATTAGAATGTTAAACATGTAAGTGTTAACAGTATTATTGAAAGTCATTTCATGAATTGATTAACTTGTAGCTGAGTGTAATCTTCATTGTGATAAGTTTGTTCGTAGTGTTCATTCTGAAGATGAATAAGAATGTTGATGTTCCATAGTTGCAAGTTTCTGGCTGAGATTTTCCTGTTGTTTATTTTCAAAGCTTACCTGTGGGGATCCAGCATAAGGAAGAACTCCAGAACTTCTCGTATTTCAGGAATTTATACACATATTTGCTGTCATTGTATCAATCCATTAAAACCTCTATGTATGAATAGTTAATATATTAAATTTTACATATTGTTCTTGTGACAATTGTAGTATTGGTATCGGATTTGTTTAGGCATCTACCTATAAGAGTATTATGTGCAAATGAAAGAATGCAATGTGCAAACTGATTAGCTTAAGATACTGACTAAAGGCACCTTGGTGGCTTTTGAATCTGTCAGCCAGTGAGATTAAAAACACTAATATCTTATTAAAGATTAGTATACTCAGTCTGTAAACTGAAGAGTGAGTGGTAATCGGTGTTGGGAATGTGCCCTATTCTAGAACAAAGCTAGAACTGCCATACAGGAACACTGAGAATCAGTTTCCTGTTGAGCAGTGCAGTGATTTATGCAGACTGTTGATGTGCATTAGTTACATTAGTTATTCTTATATTCAGTAGTGTATTCTATAGTGTTAACACATTCAGTAAAAAAGAAAAAAAGACCCATGTGCATTTGCATTGCCACTGATTTTAAGTGCTCACTATGAAACAGAATAACCTTGCCACAAGTATTACATCCAGGCTGTTTAATATAGTAGTAGGTTAGAATGTGGGGACTGGTCTGCTTGATCTTCAGTTGCAGACTGACTATATGTAGTGTATTTTCAGTGTAAGCATAATCATTTCACATATGTTCTTCAGACGTTCATGGCATAAGTTTTTCAAATACGCTGATGAACCAGAACATTATCACCACTGACTTACTATCGATACGAACCCGTCCAGTTGATAGCAGTCACCTAGAGAGGAATGACTACTAGTCAGACACACACACACACACACACACACACACACACACACACACACACACACACACACACACACACACACACACACACAGTTCTTGTACTATCAGTGAGCACACTGTTCGTGTGTTGAATGGGGAAGTCGCGTGATCTTGAGTTTCATAGAGGGCAGATTTTGATGGCCCAGAGGCTTGGCATGAGCATTTTGGAAACTGTACAACTTGTCGGGTGTTCAAGGAGTGCTGTAGTGAGTGTTTACAACACACGGTGAAATCCAGGTGAAACCTCAGCCATATGTCATAGGCTTTGGGTGGCCACCCCTCATTACAGATGTCGGACTTCATAGGCTGGGCAGACTGGTAAAACAGTACAGACAGTGAACAATGGAGGAACTAACATCAAACTTAAATGCTGGACAGAGTGCAGGTGTGTCTGAACACACATTGCACCGAACACTCATACATGGGTCCAGTAGAGCTGGTTCAAGGCACCATGGCGGCCAAGGAGTATCGTACACTTGTTGCAGACCATGTACACCCCTTCATGGTGATTATGTTTGCTATGGGTAGTGGCATTTTTCAACAAAATAATGCATAATGTCACGAGGCTAGGAGTGTGAAAGAGTGGTTTGTGGAACATGGTGAGTTCCAGTTGATGTGCTGGCTCGCCAGATCTGAACCCTTTCAAAGACATCTGGGATGTTACTGAATGTGGGGTCAGAGGTCATCACCCCACTGCCTTGAATTTATGGGAATCTGGCAACTTGTGTGTGCAGATGTGGTGCCATCTCCCTCGAATAGCTTACGAAGGCTTCTTTGTTTTCATGCCATGATGCGTTGCCACTGTTATCAGTGCCAAAGGTGAACATACCAGCTGTTAGGTTGGTGGTCATAATGTTCTGGCTAATCAGTGTGTGTCCTTTGCTGTTAATTCCGGAATCCCAAGTTTGTAACCTTCAGCATGTATGGCCTCACAAGGCTTAACATTCAGTTCAGGATTTCCATTAAGTTCAGATATGTCGAAGAGAGAAATAGCTATCTATTCCTGAAACATTGTGACCACACACATCACTGGAGCTCAAGTGGGGCCCTGCAGCAGGTGCATTCAAAAGCTCTGCCTGGCCTTCATTGAAAATTAATGTATGGTATGCTTTGTGAAGAGGAATATAATCGTGACAGTGCAGCAGAGGATGTTCAATTGCAAACTATTGTCATTATTTGAGCAATATTCTAGTGTATAAAATGTTTTTGTAAACACTTGTAATTAATGATCCAAGACTGCATAAGAAATGAATTTTTTGTTGGCCATGGAAGCCAGCAGATAAGCAACCTTCAATTTGCAAGCGTACATGATTACCTATCTAGCAGAGATGTTATGTTGAAGTTTTAACTCAGTAAGTCAAGTATTGAAGTTAGAAAGTGTGTAAATATCTAGAGTCAGCATATCTCACAGTGTGCAAATCAGCTAGACTATATTATGGAAAGGATAGCTCGCTCCTCAGTGTGAAGATGACACATTGAGTTGCAGATGAGTGCAACAAAAAGACTGTTGCACATTGAACTTTTCTCCAAAGCCTTCCTCAGAAAGGAACTCTCTCACATGTTCATACAGGCAAGCACATATGACCACTACCTCTGGCCAGAATGCAGCTGTGTTGCTTTGCAAGGGGGAAATCCAGGGTGAAGAGGGGAAGAGATAGCAGGATATGACTGGGGAGAGAGAAGGCAGCACAGCCTGGAAGAGCATGAAAGGGCTAGATGACAGCAGGACAAGCTGCGAGGTGCAGTGTCCAGTGGCAGTGAGGGAGGGGAAATGGGAACAGGGAGAGATGCAAAGATGGGGTAAAAACCGGTGAGTGCATTGGCAGAGAGCAGTGAACAGTGAGGGTGAGGGAATGAGAGTTGTGAGGTTGTTATAGACATGGGGGACAGAAACTGTTGGGTGGAGGGTGTGAGGACAGTAGATTGCTGTAGGTTGAATCCGAGATGATTTCAGAAGTGGACGATATGTTGTAAGGATAAATCCCATCTGCACTATTTGGGGAAAACCTGGTGATGAAAGGGAGGATCCAGACAGCCTGTGTTGTGAAGCAGCCACTGAAATCAAGCATGAGCATTCATCCTGGTGGACAGCTAGTTGGGAGTCACACTAATATAAAAAGCTGTGCAATGATTGCAGCAGAGCTGGTATATGACATAGTTGCTTTCACAGGTGGCCTGGCCTCTGATTGGGAAGGAAAAGCCTGTGACAGGCCTGAAATAGAAAGTGCTGATTGGGTGAATCGAACAAGTCTTTCACCTGGGTCTTCCACAGGGATATAATCCTTGTGGCAAGGGGTGGGATTTGGTGTGACATAGGGATGGACACTCCCAAACCCAAGCCACAAGGATCATATCCTTATGTAATACCCATGTGCAAGACCTGCCCAATCCACCCACCCAACAATTCCTATTCCATTCCTATCCCCCAGGATGGATGGCCATTTCCTAACTGTGGCCAAGAGCAAAATCGCCCACCTCTGGCATGGCATGCAAGTGAACGTAACATTCTTGATTTCAATGGCAGCTTCACAACGCAAGCCATCTGGATTCTCCTCCCACCATCGGCTTTTCTGCACTGTGCAGATGGAAGTTCTCTTTAAAACACATTGTTCACTTCTGAAATCATCCCAGCCTCAGCATACGGTAACCTATTGCCCCTATACCCTCCACCCAACAGTTTCTGTCCTTGGCCTATCACCCCCTCATAGTCTTTTCCCCCATCTCTGCTCCTCTCCTTTTCCACTCCCTGTCCTCTCAACCTCCCCCCCCCCCCCCCCCCCCCCCCCGCCCTAAGCCTCTGGATGGTGCACCTGGCAGCCTTGTCCTGCCATGATCTAGTCCTTACACACTTTGCCAAGCTGCGTTAACTTCTCTTCTAACCAACTGTCCCTTGCTATCTCTTTCCCTTCCCTGCCCCACTTGGGCTGTTGCATTCTGGCCAAGAAGTGTACATGTGTGTGTGAGGTGTGCTTGCTTGTGTGATAGTACGTGTTTTCCATTATGAACAAGGCTTTGGCCAAAAGCTCAGTGTTGAAAAATATTTTTGCTGTGCCTGTCTGCAACTCAGTGTGTTCTTTTACGGTGAGTAGCAATTTATCCTTTTCGTAATATTGGTGTTTATGTAAACTATTCATTCAGAATTGGAGAAAGGGCCCTTAGTGACTTCCAACAATCTTATTACATACTTTCAAACCTTTTCAAAAAAATTTCTCAATGGTATCCCACACAGAATAATGAAAGAAAAAATGTTTATCGCTTTCTGTGTACTTGCTGTTCATGCAGTAAAACTTCAGTATCAAGCATGACATTTTAATTTATTACTTATTGCTAACTCTATTAACAACACATAGTGCATGTAGTTTACACACTCCAATGAGAGCACCTGCGAAATTATTTCATTGTCAATGTATAGTTCAGGAGATATGTCATAAAGATCGAGATATGTGAAAAAATAGCTTTTTTTACAATGGAGACCGAATTAACCAGACTCTACTCATCCTCTGATAATTAGTAGCAAGCTTTAAACATAGTTTCAAACCTTAAATTGTTACACATCCCTGAATGTCCATGGAATCTTCAAACCATAACATATGAATGAGTCACTGACAGCTGTGCCATTGCAGCTTCAGTTCCACCTGATCTGTCTTGTGCCTTCCATCTCTTTTACCATCATGTTTGAATGATTTCTTGTTCTTACAAGCTTAGTTGAATCAGTGTACACTACAGAGCTGTGTGTTGATCAAACTTCATACAGATTTTCAGCTGTGCCACAGTTCAGTGTGTTTCAACCATTTATACAAATCTAGACAGATATTAAATATGCTGAACTCATGCAGTTATTTACCTATGATTTCAACACAGGTGCATGGACATTTTTTTAACAGCTACTTCATAATGGAGACATGATAAATTAGGAATGTAATTAAAACAAAAGATTCTCTAAGTCAGTTTCTGTCATTTATGGTCACACATTTTGGTACAATGTAGTCTCCTAATTCAGTTTCTTGTACACCATACGAGGCTGGGCCACACACAAACTTATACAGCTCATACTACGGGACAAGGTCAGTGTCCCAGGAGGAGACATAAATGAATATTAAAAGCGAAAAATATTATATGTACACATTCTTTGTTCCAAATTGTTGAAGTTAGAACACAGTACTACTTTTATTTTGGAGGAATGGAAGATAGTGAAAGTTATTAGTATGTAACTAGCATGACACCTGAATCCACCTCCCTCCTCACACCAGCAGCCTCCAGCACTCTTCCCTTATACCTACTCCCCAAACCCAGCCCCACAGGGCTAGTGGATGATTTACTAGCTACATAGAATAGAAGGTACTTTCACAGCAGGATGGAGTGTTTCCACCTTTTACCACTTTCAAGGCAGTTCCTTGTTATACATTACGCAATTTTTGGATTAGTCATGACATTACCATTACTGGGTCACCAAAATCTCACCAGACCTAATACATTAAGATTTTTCTGTATGATGTCAGATGAAGTCAGGTTTATTAGAGTGTTTAAAGGGCTTCATCACAGTATAGTGTATTTGCATTATACTGTAATCAAGGCCATTAAAATTTATAATAAGTAATGCAGATAGCTCTTATCTCACTCACCTGACAATGTCGGGCTTTATGAAGACAGATTTGTGTAGAAGAAATTGGGATGCATGACATTCACTGTTATGTTGCTTCATATACACACATACTGTAATAAGGAATGTAGACACACACATTGGTGTTTAAATGGTTATTGTTACTTGTTTAAAACTTTATTTCAAATGTTGAGCATATTTAGTGAGCTGTTGTGATTTTGTAACCTGTTAAGTAAATAAGCTGTGGTAATAACACAAAAAGAATATACAGAAAGAAATAACAAAACCATTTATGATAATAATAATAATAATAATAATAATAATAATAATAATAATAATAATGGAGATTCCGGAATGAAACCACGCATAAAAGGGAAACAGGCATACAACTCTTATGACCATGGTCCTATCATAGAAGTCCAGCTTGACCTCTAGTAGCTGCTGAAGGCCTTAGGTCCATCCCAAAACATGACACCTGAATCCGTCTCCCTCCTCACACCAGCAACCTCCAGCACACCTACCTTTTACCTACTCTCCAAACCCACAGGGCTCTTTACTGGTTGTCTCATTGTGGCTGGCTGCAAGGCTTCTGTAAAACAAACCTCTACCTTTTGTTGATCAACACCTCCAAAGTATTTTGTGTAACATCTTATCCTATATTTAAGACACTGCTCACTTCCTTCATCACCTTTCCACAGTTAATTTACCATTATAACAAGGCTCTGTTGGCCACTGTGCACTCAAAGTCCTGTTACACCAACATTCCCCATGCCCATCAGCTTGTGACCATGGAACATTACCTTCTTAAATGTCCTGATACCAAACCTATCACCTCTTTCCTAATCCTCCTAGCCAACTACACCCTGGCCACAATTAATTCACTTTAAAGGCCAAATTTATAAATGAATCCAGGGTTCTGCCATGGGTAGTCTCATGACGCCATCCTACGCCAACTTACTTGTCGATCTGGAGGAATCCTTCCTATCCAGTCAATACCTGAAACCACTTGTCTTGTTCAGATACATTGACATTTTCATGATATGGACTTGGGGCAAGGACAACTTCACGCATACCTCAACACCCACTGCCAGATCAGTGTACCAGGTCCTTCTCAGCCTGACAAACCACCTTCCCAGATTTCGTTCTCTACCTCTCAGATTGCTCTGTAAATGTGTGTGTTCACGTCAAGTGCAAAAACCCCCAACAGTACCTCCACTTTCCCACCTGTCACCCATTCCTTGCCAGAAAGTGTCCTCCACACAGTATCTCCATTTAGGGATGGCACTCATCTGTAGTGGAGACCAGGAGTTGTTGAAATATGCCAGTATTGTTACCAGAGCCTTTGACAGAAAGATATCCAATCCAGCTCATCAATAAACAGATCTTCTCTGACGTCTCCTCTGTAACTTGTAAACTGTTAACCAGCCACTGACTAGCCTCCTATTGCCACACTGGCCTTGAAAAGCTCAGCCATATCCATCACCAAGGCTTTGACTACCCCTCCTTATGCCCTTTGAAACTTGCTCAAGGAAGTGATTTACGGAAATTTTTGATGATGACCCACATTAATAAAATTTCTTGTGGTCACCTGTTTTGATATTTTGCTGATTTGGACCCGCAAGACAGGGTTAAATAACAGTAATGTAATAGTAGTTTATGGACTTATCTCCCCTTTGTTGTTTGTACACTGAAAGGGAGCTGTGGTTTTCTTCCAAACTACCCAAATCACTTGTAATAATTCCACACTGAACTCCTGTATTAACTCCTCTTAGTAAAATAACTCATTAGATCCAATCACAATAACCGTCACAGTCTTCAAAATATATTGTGGTGATGACTGTTCTTTACATCTTAGTTCGCACAAGATTCAAGTAACAGTTCATTAGCTTTTAACTTGACACACCATTTGCACTGTTGTTATAACAACCCTTTTCTTTATAGCTGCAAAACTACAAGGAACAGCAGATGGAGACACTAACTCACCATTCCATTTTGTAAGCCTGATGCACCCTTGTCTTTCATAATACCTGCTCATATTGCAAACCGTTCCTCCCACAACTTTCTTCAAATCTCACAACCATCTTCCATCGTTATGAAGGCTTAAGGAATGTGACATATCCTTTTATCAAAATTGACATAGCACTTTACATATACTCCTCCCTGATATGAACTAGGTCACAAAGATTTTCCTGCTTATCCAAAACAACTTGCAATTCATTGAATGCATATTAACATAACACTAATGCTAAGCTGGTGGCAATCCTGTTGTCATACTTCTCAAGTAACGGGGAGGAAAAAGTTACAGGTGGAGCACCTTGTTAAAAAAAACATTGGTTCATCTGGCTCTGGTTTGTAGTTCCATGTAAGGGCCCCTTGGCAGGGTAATGGCAAAGACCTCAATGCAGTGGCATCGGAGTCTTTTGGAATGTAGAAGCTGGCAGAAGAGGCACCTTTCTCTTTGGGTACATAAAGATAGCAAGTGGCAACTGTAAGCCAGAGGGGCAGCTACAGAAAGTGTCAGACTCTTAGTACACAGCCATTTTGGCAACCTGTCTACGAGGAAAGTAACAGGATACTACCACGTTAAATTCCCAAGCAGGATATGGTACGTCTTCATGTGAAAGAGTCCAAAGTTTAAACTTCCCTCACTCTGATCTCTGGCAGGGGAACACATTGTGAGGCTACACGTGTGAAAGGAACGAGGAGAGATAGAAGGAATGAATGATAAGGATTGACGTATGAAATGTCTGAAAACTGCTACAAGCAGGAAAATTAGAAAATGCAAAGCAGGGCATGAAAAAGAACAGATTTAGATGTGTTTAGCATGTGTGACATTAGATGGGGACAGAAAGGAGATATAGAAAGTGGAGAATGTAAGCTTTTGTACTTGGGGGAAACTAAGAGTGGTGAAAACTGAGTTGAAATATTGATAGGACAGAAACTGAGAAGTATGGTAATGAATGTACAACATATTGATAGAAGATTGATCGTAATATGACTACATTGTAGTTCAAAAGATGATGTGTTAATATATGTATTTGTGCCAACCAGCCAGCGTAGAGTCGAGGGAGGTGGGTGAATATTATGAGAAAATTCAAGAACTTATCAAGAAAGAAATTCCTGCATTATCATTATGGGGGATTGGAATGCAGTGGTTGGTGAAGAGAGAGAGAACTATATGGTAGGAAAAATTTTGGTTAGGGATAAAAAGTGACAGGTCAGCCAATTAGCTTCAGTAAAGAAAACTCACTAGTAGTGGGTTACACATTACTTGAAAATAACAAAAGATGTTAGGCATAGATCTCAAATTTTAATAGAGAAAGGCATCAGTTGTACTACATCCTAATACAGAAAGGTTTGGGAACTGTCTGAAGAATGCCAAGTCTTAGCCAGGAGCAGACAAATTCAGACCACAACCTTGTAATGGTGGAAACACAAGTGAAGTTGAAGAAAGTGTGGAGAGAGAAAGCAAAAGTAAGATTAAACTTGGGAGATACTCAAGGAGGTAGGTAAATGCTTCAGAGTTGGGAGACAGTTTTATGGAAAAATGGGAAGAGGTGAAGTTGAAGAATATGTAAATGACAAATGGATAAAAATAAGGATTTGTGGGTTCTGCAAAAGAAGTGCTAGGAATTAGTGTGTGCAAAAGTATCCGGAAAGAATGGATAATGGAAAACATCTTGGAAAAAGGGAGAAAGTGAAAAATGAAGGAGGCAAGAAGAGGTGCAGAGAACTGGAAAATGAATTGAGAAAAGAAAGATGGACAAAAGAGAAATGTGAGGAAATAGAGAAAATGGAGAGAGGGGTTCATATGAAATGATGTACAAATTGTCTATGGATATGGTTTCTGAAAGTAAAAGAAGGAAAAGTAATAAGGAAATAAAAAGGATAAATGGTAGATTAGCTGAAGAATAGTAGAGGTTTTGAGCAGGTTGCAAAAATATATATAGTGTCTGTGTAAAATAGATCAAATACTAAGTGAACTCAAAAGATTGAAGAGGAGGAATATGTCCGAAAAGATGGAAGGGGGTGCAGCATCTTGGAAGCAGAAGTAGGAAAAGCACTGGTGGAGATGAAGAACCGGAAGTTACATGGCATCTATAACTCGCTGTCAGAGGTGTTGAAGACTTTGGTAAATGATAAGGAAGGAAAGAGTGTGCCTGTGTAATGAGGTACATGACAAAGGGGAATTGCCTGACATTTTTCTTGCAATGGTAATGACACCAATTGAGGAAAAGAGATACAAAAAAATGTGAAGAGCATAGGACTAAGTCTAATTTCTCATGCAAGTAAAATATTGCTGAGAATGTTGAATGGCAAGTTGGGTAGGCGGATTTAGGAGGAACAGTTTGGATTTAGAAGAGGAAAAAGAGCGAGAGATGTTATTGGCTTGTAAGAATCCTAGGGAAAGATATGTTCAGAAAGGTAGAGAAAGTGATGCTGTTTTTTATTGATTGGGAAAAAGCTTTTGTCATAGTACAATGGAACGAGCTGATCGATGCTTTGAAAATGAAAGGTGTAGATTAGGAGAAGAGATGTCTGGTACAGAATCTATATTTACAATAGAAAGTAAGAATAAGGATTAGAAATGAACTGTCAGGAGGAAGCAGAACTGGAAGGGTCATTAGAGAAGGTTTTTGTATCTCTCTCTTATTGTTCAACGTAAATCGAAGAGGTTACTGCGAAAGGCTCTCAGATGGAAAAAGAAGTGTATGTATTGGCGAAAAGAGAGTAGAATGTATTAGATATCCCAATGACATGGTATTAGTGGCAGAAAGTGAATGAACTGTAAAAAAGATTTGAATGAATGAATGTGTGTGTGTGACATGGTATTAGTGGCAGAAAGTGAATGAACTGTAAAAAAGATTTGAATGAATGAATGTGTGTGTGTGTGTGTGTGTGTGTGTGTGTGTGTGTGTGTGTGTGTGTGTGTGTGTATGTGTGTATGTGTGTAATATGGGATGAGAATCAGTACAGCAAAAACAGCAAATAGAGGAGACTGACAAATATTAAGTGGTTTTTATCCAAGTAAGACCATTTAAATACCTTGGAAGCACGATTGCTTGGAGACTTGAGATGCCTTCAGGAGGGGAAAACTCGCAACACTATACTGAAGGATCATTCAGTAGAAAGAGATTATTATGTGGCAAACCAGATAAAGGTCTGTGGAAAAGACTTGGCAAGTGTTTTGTCTGGAGTGTAATTGAGAGGATAAGCTGGAGAGAAAGAGTGGGCAACAAGTGTTTGAAAGGCTTTGTGAGAGGAGAAGACTGCTGCAGCCTATAAGAGAGAGGAGAAGACTGCTGCAGCCTATAAGAGAGAGGAGAAATAATCTTATGAGACATTCATTAAGACGGGAATGCTTGCAAATGGAAGCTTTGGAAAGTCTAGTTTGTGGGAGAATTTTGAGAGGAAGGAGCAGATAAAAGATGATAGACACAAATAGGAAAGCGGAAATTAAGTGCATGTGAAGAGGATGGCAGAATGCAGGAGAGTATGGAGTTACCATGTGGAAACCTGCCTATGGGGAGAAAACACAATGTCAATGATGACATTTGCTTATTGATATAACACTGTGTAAAGCCATGCATATAACTTTTTATGTCCACAGACAGAGCATGGCTCTCCTGCTTATTAACATCATTAGAACATTCTTTCACAACTTTGTATTTTTAGGTGTCTTCCCTCCAGAACACCTGTTTTAGTTGGTTTTTTTTTTTTTAAATATTTGTTTTATACAATATCCTACAGTCTCTTCCTTTCGATTAAATCTATGAATTTTTCATAAAAAATTATGTGATTCCTTAAACAATACACCTTTCATTATCTTGGTCCTATAGTTTATAAGTCCTAATTATGTAGGTATCTTATCTATATTGGCCACGTTAGTTTTAATCTCTGATTTCCCCGAGTGTTTATACCATACTTAATGCATAACATTATTGCAAAATTTGTGGAGAGCCTCTGCTTATATTCCTTTATTGTTATATTCTTAAACAGTCAATGAGTACCATTTACCCTTTTTTTCAATCTGTAGGTTACTGTTCTGTTGTTGCCATACCTTTGAGAACACATTTGAAGATAAATTAACAAGTTCGTTTTACTTCTCCACTTTACATTCGAATGTCCTTGATACACTTAGTTCTGTCACACTCAAGGGATTACATGATGCAAGGTAAGCATAACCTGTCATTGCCAACTGTGAATGTTGGACATGTATTATGTCAAGCATGTATGGAAATGCCTCTGTTGTAAATCGCCATTACCCAGTTAAGTCTATTTGTACTCTGCCCATTTGCAGAATTATTCATGAATGGGAACTACAGTTCACCAGTTTCTTTTGTATGTAAGAACTGCATGTACATTCTTCTGTGAGAGAGGATACTTCTCAATTACCTATCATCGTTATGAAGCTAGTGTCCTTCCAGGCTTACTCCTGTAAAGTGATTCACCTAACCTCAGGTCACACCTCATTTGTATTCACCTACACTTTGCTCTCTAACACATCAATGATATGAGATACACTGCAGCCCAAAAACCAATAATAACTGAAGTATTGTATCCTTTTCCATATTAATTTATTTGAAGAAATTTCTGTATCGATTTTCAACTTCCCCTTGATGCTTGTAAACTGGCATTTTCAAGCCCCTCTATAAACACACTTTCACCTGTACTTCCATTTGTGTTTTTATAAACATGTAACCATTCCACTAACATACATAAGGTCTCTTCACAATACTGTGTGGTAAATTTCTTGTCCCTTTAATTTCTGTTCTATCATGTTGGTTTACTCATTAGTTCTATAACTTACGATTAATATGTTTTATGCTAATATTGAATGCTTGCTACCCAGATATTGTGTTATATGTCCTAGACATGTACGTATTGATCCTCTTCGTCCATTAAGGAGTCTATGAATATGAAACAATTGCTTTGTTCGATGTCTAATCCCTGTGATACATTGATTTGACACCACTTCGGTGACTTGCTTGTCGATGGGGATGAAATGATGAAGATTAGGACAACACAACACCCAGTCCCTCAGTGGAGAAGATCTCCGACCCAGCTGGGAATCGAACCCGGGCCCTTTGGATTGACAGTCTGTCGTGCTGACCACTCAGCTACCGGGGGTGGACAATTATTCCCATAATGCCCTTGTACAATGACCACAAATGTGATACTTCCCATTCTTGCTTAAGGACACAACATCCTCATTTTAAAACAGGTGACTATTCAGCTCATTCACATATGTACTCTCACAAGAGATAACAATAGTGGTAGCGTTATTTTACTGCTGTGGCCGCAAAATAATTGCCTTGCCGAACTATGGCTTTTTTGTTTGCATATAAGTATGTATGAACTTGTTCACTTGTAGTATCCAACATCCTCTATAAAAGATAACACGCTCAACCATTGTTCTCATAAAAGTTACAGAAAGATACAAAATGTCTCGCTGAGAACACAAATTAACCTTTCAAAAGATAAAGGAAATTTTTGCAGAACATTTGCTACATTTTATTTGTATATGTGTGTGTGTGTGTGTGTGTGTGTGTGTGTGTGTGTGTGTGTGTGTGTGTGAGAGAGAGAGAGAGAGAGAGAGAGAGAGAGAGAGAGAGAGAGAGAGATTTAGGGGAAAGACAATATGACAGGATGAGTATAAGAAACTGCCCCAGGAAAAGCAAATTGTGAAACAGTTAACGTAGACACCTGGCAGAAGTAAACCTACTAAACCTATGAAGATCGCACTTTGTCATGATGATTTAAACTCCTCTATCATATTAGCATAAGCCTTTCCTTCTGACCTATTTTAGAGTTACCAAGTACGCCACTGTTGGATCTGGAATACCTGTTATTTTATAGGGTCCTATATAAATTGGGGAAAATTTATTCTAATGACCACTGTCTCTGGCCACTGAGTCAAGTTTGCGAGCAACAAAATGTGATGGGACAAGCAGTGTGATTGGTTGGGGCAAGAATGAGGCTGAGACAAGGAAGGGGAGGGATAGTAGGGTAGGGGTGGGGGGACAGAAAAGTGCTGCTTGAGGGAGCATACAGAGATGTAGTGGGGAGAGGGTAGGGCAAGTAGGTGCAGATGGGAGGTTAGATGGGGAGGGGGGGGGGATATTTAAAAGGAGAGAAGTAAAAAGACTGGGTGTGTTGGTGGAACAGAAGGCTGTGTAATGCTGGAGTGGGAACAGGGAAGGAGGTAGGTGGGTGAAGGACAGTGAGTAATGAAGGTTGAGAAACAGGTGTTATAGGAACTTGACGAGGATATACTGCAGGAAGGGTTCCCACCTGCACAATTCAGAAAAGCTGGTGTTGCTAGGAAGGGTCCAGATGGCACAGACTGTGAAGCAATCATTGAAGTGAAGAATGTTGTGTTGGGTAGTGTGCTCAGCAACTGGGTGGTCCAGGTTTTTCTTGGCCACAGTTTGTTAGTGACCATTTATGGGGAAATACAGCTTGTTGGTTGTCATGCCCATGCAGAATGCAGCACAGTGGCTGTAGATTAGCTTGTAGATCACATGAATGCTTTCACAGGTAGCCCTGCCTTTGACTGGATAGGTGATGCTTGTGACTAAGCAGTACTGGGGAAAGTAGTGGTGGTGGGGGATGAATGGGGCAGGTCTGGCATCTTAGTCTGTTGCAGGGATATGAGCCATGAGGCAAGAAATAGGGGTGGAGGAGGATATTGTGTAGGTTTGGTAGGCATTCCTCATTTCAGGGCACAGTGAGAGGTAGTCAAAACCCTGGCAGCGACTGGGGTTCAGCTGCTCCAGTCCTGGGTGGTACTGAGTCACGAGCAAAATACTTCTTTTTGTGGCCAGACAGTGGAAGGTGGTAACTGACTGGAGAGAGAGAGAGAGAGAGAGAGAGAGAGAAGGCAGGAGAGTTCTGTTTCTGTGCAAGTTTGGTAGGGTAAACTCATTCTGTGAAGGCCTCAGTGAGACTCATGGTCTATTTTGAGAGGGCGTGTTTGTCACTTCAGACGTGACAGCCATGGGTAGCTAGACAGTATGGAAGGAACTCCTTGGTATAGAGTGGGTGGCAGCTGTTGAAGTGGAGTATTGCTGGTGGTTGGTAGGTTTGATAGGGATAGAAGTACTGATGTAGGCATCTTTGAGGTGAAGGTCAACATCAAGGAAGGTGGCTTGTTGGGTTGAGAAGGACTAGGTGAAGTGAATAGTGGAGAAGGCATTGAGGTTCTGGAGGAATGTGGATAGGGTGTACTCATCTTCGATCCAGATCATGAAGATGTCATTGGTGAATCAGAACCAGGTGAGGTGTTCACGATTCTGGGTGGTTATGAAGGATTCCTCTAGATGCCCCTTGAATAGGTTGGCATGAGGTGGTGCCATGCATGCTCATTGGCATACCATGGGTTTGTTTGAAATATCTTCAAAGGTGCAGTAATTGTGGTGAGGCTATAGTTGGTCATGGTGACCAAGAAGGCATTCTAGCTCTAGAACCCATCAGACATTGCGAAGGTGGTATTCAGTAGTGGTGTGGCCGTGAGCATTCGGGATGTTAGTGTAAATGGAGGTTGCATCAATAGTGATGAACAGAAACTGTGGAGAGCTGATGGAGGAAATGATTGATGTCCTTTATATAGGAGGCTACGTAGCAGGTAATAGGCTGGAGATACTGGTCCATGAGGGCAGAGATTCTCTTAGTAGGGCCACAGTAACTGGCCGCAATAAGGTGTCATAAGTGGTTGAGTGTATGGACTTAAAGAAGCGCATAGAATGTAGCAGTGCAGGGAGTGGTTGGATGAGTAGAGAGATTCAGGGGAGAGGTTGGAGATCCTGTAGGATTTCTGGAATGGGGTCAAGTAGTTTGCAAGTAGACGTATCTGACAACTGATGGACTCCTTTCCACCAGGTAATCCTTGCGGTTACAAATCCTCCAGTGGTGAAGCAGAATCTAACCCCCATGACAAAAGCCCCACCACTGTGGTTTTGAACTGCAAGGATTACCTGTTGGAATGACTCGTCCAGCTGTCAGATTGGTTTACAGTGACTCCATTTCAGAAATGCAAAAGGATCTCCAGTCGCTCTTCAAATAGTTAGGCTCATCCCAGAACTTCTCCCCTGAGTTTGTCTCTCATCACCCCTACCACTTGCCATAGTCTTACCTTCTACATTCTTCCTGAATTCTATAAACCCAACTACCCAGGACGCCCCGTTGTGGCCAGTTACTGTGCTCCCGCTAAGAAAATCTCTGCTCTTGTAGACCAACACTTTTAGCCTATTACCCACAACCTAATCTTCTACATAAAAGATACCAACCATTTGCTCCACTGACCCCCCACAGTTATACATCTACATTTATACTCTGCAAGCCACGCAACGGTGTGTGGCGGACGGCACTTTACGAGCCACTGTCATTACCTCCCTTTCCTGTTCCAGTCACGTATGGTTCACGGGAAGAACGATGGCCAGAAAGCCTCTGTGCATGCTCGAATTTCTCTAATTTTAGATTCCTGATCTCCTCATGAGGTATAAGTAGGAGGAAGCAATATATTCAATACCTCATCTAGAAACGCACCCTCTCGAAACCTGGACAGCAAGCTACACTGTGATGCACAGCAGCTCTCTTGTAGAGTCTTCCACTTGAGTTTGCTGAACATCTCCATAACGCTATCACGCTTACCAAACAATCCTGTGACAAATCACACCATTCTTCTTTGGATCTTCTCTATCTCCTGTGTCAGCCTGACCTGGTACGGATCCCACACTGATGAGTAATACTCAAGTATAGGTCAAATGAGTGTTTTGTAAGACACCTCCTTTGTTGATGGACTACATTTTCAATGGACTCTCCCAATGAATCTCAACCTTTCACCTGCCTTACCAACAATTAATTTTATATGATCATTCCACTTCAAATCGTTCCGCAAGCATACTCCCAGATATTTTACAGAAGTAAGTGCTACCAGTGTTTGTTCTGCTATCAGATAATCATACAATAAAGGATCCTTCTTTCTATGTATTCGCAATACATTACATTTGTCTATGTTAAGGATCAGTTGGCACTCCCTGCACCAAGTGCCTATCTGCTGCAGATCTTCCTGCATTTCGCTGCAATTTTCTAGTGCTGCAGCATCTCTGTATACTACAGCATCATCCGCAAAAAGCCACATGGAACTTCCAACACTATCTACTAGGTCATTAATATATATTGTGGAAGGCAATGGTCCCATAACACTCCCCTGTGGCACGCCAGAGGTTACTTTAACATCTGTAGACGTCTCTCCATTGAGAACAAAATGCTGTTCATTTGCAATACAGTGTCCTGCTCGTCACTATTGATGCGACCCCCCTATTGACTAACAACCCTAAAGCTCATGGCCTTGCGACTGCTGAACACTACCTTTCTCAATGCCCAATAGATTCTAAACCTACTACCTTTTTCCTTGTCACCATGACTAACTACATCCTTACCACAATTACTTCAAAGGTGAAGGCATCACCTACAAACACTTATATGGTAAGGCCATGGGCACCTTCATCACACTATCCTATGGCAAACTGCTCATACGCCACCTAGAAGAATCCTTCCTAAACACACACACAATCCCAAACTTCTCACCTGGTTCAGATTCATTGACGACTGATCTGTATTGAGGGTAAGGACATGATATCCACCCTCCTCCAGAACCTCAACACCTTATCCCCTATTTGCTTCACCTGGTCCTTTTCAGCCCAACAAGACACATTAAACCATGTTGACCTCCACCTCAAAGAGCCTAGCCACATGTGGCCATTGCAGTACCAAGAGGCTCACTGAGACCTTCACAAACTAATATTACTTTCCCAGCATTGTACTGAAACAGATCTACGATGCCTTCTCTCTCCAGTCACCCACAGGTCCCACTGTATGGCCACAAAACAACTTTCTGTTGAGACTCAGGACTACCCAGGTCTGGAGCAATTGAATCAAATTCTCTGCCAGGGTACTGACTGCTTCTCGTTGTGCCCTCTAATGAGAATTTCCTACCAGTTATTCTTCCCACTCCTCCCAAGTGTTGTTCCATGGACCCCTGAAATTACACAAAATCCTCCTCCATCTTTTTTTGTGGGTCATCAGTCTTTTGACTGGTTTGATGCGGCCCACCACGAATTCCTCTCCTGCGTCAACCTCTTCATCTCAGAGTAGCACTTGTAACATACATTCTCAATTATTTGCTGGATGTATTCCAATCTCTATCTTCCCCTACAGTTTTTGCCCTCTACTGCTCCCTCTAGTACCATGGGAAGTCTTTCCTTCATGTCTTACCAGATGTTCTATCATCTTGTCCTTCCTCCTTATCAGTGTTTTCCACATATTTCTTTCCTCTCCGATTCTACACAGAACTCCCTCATTCCTTACCTGATCAGGCCACCTAATTTTTGACATTTGTCTGTAGCACCACGTGTCAATGCTTTGATTTTTTTCTGTCCCAGTTTTCCCACAGTCCATGTTTCACTACCATACAATGCTGTACTCCAGATGTACATTCTCAGAAATTTCTTCCTCAAATTAAGGCCTGTGTTTTATACCAGTAGACTTCTCTTGGACAGGAATGCCCTTTTTGCCATTGCTAGTGTGCTTTTGATGTCCTCCTTGGTCTGTCCATCTTTGGTTATTTTACTGCCTAGGTAGCAGAATTCCTTAACTTCATCTACTTCATGACCATCAGTCCTGATGCTAAGCTTCTTGCTGTTCTCACTTCTGCTACTTCTCTTTACTTTTGTCTTTCTTCGATTTACTCTCAGTCCATATTATGTACTCATTAGATTGTTCATTCCATTCAGCAGGTGATGTAATTCTTCTTCACTTTCACTCAGGATAGCAATGTCATCAGCAAATCGTATCACTGATATCCTTTCACCGTGAATTTTAATTCCACTCCTGAATCTTTCTTTCATTTCCATCATTGCTTGTTCGATGTACAGATTGAACAGGAGGGGCAAAAGACTACATCCCTGTCTTAAAACCTTTTTAATATGAGCACTTCGTTCTTGGTCATTCACTGTTATTATTACCTCTTGGCTCTGGTACATATTGTATATTACCCATCTCTCCCTATAACTTTACCCTAATTTTCTCAGAATTTTGAACATCTTGCACCATTTTACGTTTTCAAATGCTTTTTCCAGGTTGACAAATCCTAGGAACGTGTCTTGATTTTTCTTTAGTATTGCTTCCATTATCAAGCGCAATGTAAGAATTGCCTCTCTTTGCCTTTACCTTTTCTAAAGCCAAACTGATCATCCTTGACGGTGTCAGTGTTGAGACAGGGATCAGTGATCATGATGATGTCATTACGACTATGGTTACGAAAGTTAAAAAGTCGGTCAAGAAGGCTAGGAGAGTATTGTTACTAGAAAGAGCAGATAAGCAGTTGTTAGCATCCCACTTAGTAAATGAATCGACAATGGACATGGAAGAATTATGGGCAAATTTTAAACACATTGTAAATTACTCATTGGGCAAGTATGTGCCGAAAAAGTGGGTTACAGATGGAAAAGACCCACCGTGGTTTAACAGCGCAATTCGGAGAATGCTCAGGAATCAAAGGCAGTTGCACTCATGGTACAAGAAAGATCTGGAGAATGACAGGCAAAAGTTAGTAGAGATTCGTGCTGCTGTAAAAAGAGCGATGTGCAAAGCGTTCAACCACTACCACCGTCATACCCTAGCAAAAGACCTTGCTGAAAACCCAAGGAAATTCTGGTCTTACGTAAAATCGGTAAGCGGGTCGAACGAAGGCTTCCATCCAGTCACTCACTGATCAGTCTGGCCTGGCAACGGAAGTCAGCAAAACGAAAGCTGAAATTTTAAATTTAGCATTTGAGAAATCTTTCTCGCAGGAGGATCGTATAAACATACTGCTGTTTGAGTCTCGCACAGATTCCCGTATGGAGGACATAGTGATAGACATCTCTGGGGTTATGAAGCAGCTGAAGGGGTTGACAATAAATAAATCGCCAGGTCCTGATGGGATTCCAATTCGGTTTTACATTGAGGACTCTACTGCATTGGTTCCTTACTTATGTAAAGTCCCGAGCGACTGGAATAAAACGCAGGTGACGCCTGTATATAAGAAGGGTAGAAGGACGGATCCTCAAAATTACAGACCAAAATCCTTAACATCGGTTTGTTGCAGGATTCTCGAAGGTATTCTCAGTTCGAATATAATGAATTTCCTCGAGACAGAGAAGTTGCTGTCCATGCATCAGCACGGCTTTGCGAAACGCAACTCGCCCTTTTTTTCACATGATATCTTGCGAACCATGGATGAAGGGTATCAGACAGATGCCGTTTTCCTTGACTTCCGGAAAGCATTTGACTCGGTGCCCCACTGCAGACTCCTAACTAAGGTACGAGTATATGGGATTGGTTCCCAAGTATGTGAGTGGCTCGAAGACTTCTTAAGTAATAGAAACCAGTATGTTGTCCTCAATGGTGAGTGTTCATTGGAGGTGAGGGTATCATCTGGAGTGCCCCAGGGAAGTGTGGTAGGTCCGCTGTTGTTTTCTGTCTACATAAATGATCTTTTGGATCGGGTGGATAGCAATGTGCGGCTGTTTGCTGATGATGCTGTGATGTGTCATTGTTGAGTGAATGTAGGAGGATACTAGATGACTTGGACAGGATTTGTGATTGGTGTAAAGAATGGCAGCTAACTCTAAATATAGATAAATATAAATTAATGCAGATGAATAGGAAAAAGAATTCTGTAACGTTTGAATACTCCATTAGTAGTGTAGTGCTTGACACAGTCACGTCGATTAAATATTTGGGTGTAGCATTGCAGAGCGATATGAAGTGGGACAAGCATGTAATGGCAGTTGTGGGAAAGGCAGATAGTCGTCTTCGGTTCATTGGTAGAATTTTGGGGAGATGTGGTTCATCTGTAAAGGAGACCGCTTATAAAACACTAATACAACCTATTCTTGAGAACTGCTCGAGCGTTTGGGATCCCTATCAGGTCAGATTGAGGAAGGACATAGAAGCAATTCAGAGGCGGGCTGCTAGATTTGTTACTGGTAGGTTTGATCATCACGCGAGTGTTACGGAAATGCTTCAGGAACTCGGGTGGGAGTCACTAGAGGAAAGGAGGCATTCCTTTCGTGAATCAATAATGAGGAAATTTAGAGAACCAGCATTTCACGCTCACTGCAGTACAATTTTACTGCCGCCAACTTACATTTCGCGGAAAGACCACAAAGATAAGATAAGATAAGAGAGATTAGGGCCCATATAGAGGAATATAGGCAGTCATTTTTCCCTCGTTCTGTTTGGGAGTAGAACAGGGAGAGAAGATGCTAGTTGTGGTACGAGGTACCCTCTGCCATGCACCGTATGGTGGATTGTGGAGTATGTATGTAGATGTAAGTGTAGATCTAGCACATCCTCAATTTTCTTTTCCATTCTTCTGTAAATTATTCTTGTCAGCATCTTGGATGTGTGAGCTGTTAAGCTATTGCGCAATAATTCTCACACTTGTCAGCTCTTGCAGTCTTCGGAATTGTGTGGATATTTTTCTGAAATTCAGATGGTATGTTACCAGAATCGTACACTCCATACACCAACATGAGTAGTCATTTTGTTGCCAATTCTCCCAATGATTTCAAAAATTCTGATTGCATTTTATCTATCTCTTCTACCTTATTTTATCTTAAGTCCTCCAAAGCTGTCTTAAATTCTGGCTGTAATACTGGATTCTCTATCTCTTCGAAATTGACTTCCTATTTCTTCTCCTATCACATTAGACAAATCTTCTCCCTAATAGAGGCCTTCAATGTGCTCTTTCCACCTATCCGCATTTTCCTCTGTATTTAACATTGGAATTCCCATTGCACTCTTTATGTTACCACCCTTGCTTTTAATGTCACTGTAGGTTGTTTTCATCATCCTGTATGCTGAGTGTCCTTTAGGGATGTCCATTCCTCTTCAACTGTACTGCCTACATACTGCGTACTGAGATAGTCATTATTGGTGTATCTATAGCCTTAGTGAACTTCAAGCATACATCGTCATTCCTTAGTACTTCTGTATCCCACTTCTTTGTGTATTGATTCTTCGTTACTAATGTCTTAAACTTCAGCCTACTCTTCAGCACTGCTATATTGTGATCTGTGTCCATATCTGCCCCTGGATACACCTTACAATCCAATATCTGATTTCAGAATCTCTGTCTGACCATGATGTAATCTAACTGAAATTTGCCCGTATCACCAGGGCTTTTCCAAGTATATCTCCTCCTCTTGTGATTCTTGACCAGAGTATTTGCTATTATAAGTTGAAATTTATTGCTCAACTCCATTAGTCTTTCTCCTCTCTCTGTCCTTGTCCCAAGCCCATATTCTCCTGTAACCTCTTTTTTCTACACCTTTCCATACATAACCTTTTTTCTACTCCTTCCCCTACAACTATATTCCATTCCCTAATGGCTATTAGATTTCCATCTCTCTTTATGTATTGTATTACCCTTTCAGTAGCCTTACATACGTTCTCTCTCTCATCATCTTCAGCTCGTGACGTAGGCATGTATACCTAAACTATCGGGGTCAGTGTTGGTCTGCTGTCGACTCTGATAAGAACAACTCTATCACTGAACTGTTCACGTTAACACACTCTCTGTCCTACCTTCTATTCATAATGAATTCTACTCCTTGTGTACCATTTTCTGCTGATGTGGATGTTAAACTATACTCATCTGACTAGAAATCCTGGTCTTGTTTACATTTCATGTTACTGATCCCTGCTACATCTATATTGAGCCACTGCATTTCCCTTTTAAGATCTTCTAGTTTCCCCACAATGTTCAAGCTTCTAATATTCCGTGCCCCAATTCGTAGAATATTATCATGTAATTGGTTATTCATTATTTTTCTCATGGTCACCTTCCCCTTGGCAGTCCCCTACCAGAGATCTGAATGGGAGACTATTCTGGAATCTTTTGCCAATGGAGAGACCACCATGACACTTTTTCAATTACAGGCCACGTGCCTGTGGATACATGTTGTGTGTCTTTAATACAGTGGTTTCCGTTGCCTTTCCCGTCCTCATGCTGATTCTTCTGTCTTTAGGGGCATTTTCCCACCCATAGGACAAGAGATTGCATGGGCCTCTGCCTGCTCTTCCACCCTCTTTGACAAAACCGTTGGCAGAATGAGGGTGACTTCTTACGCCAGAAGTCTTTGGCAGCCAATACTGATTATTATTAAAAATTTAAGCAGTGGCGGGTTTTGAACTTGGGACCAAGACTGTTTTGATTAAGTCATGAAAGTCACTACTCCTAGACCACAGGTACATCCCTACTCCACCCCAACTCCCAAACTCCCAACTCCTTCCTCATGGCTCATATCTCTGTAATATAGACTTTGATGCAAGACCTGTCCCTTAAAGCTTCCCACCACCACCACCACCACCACGATGTACTCCATTCCAGTCACATGCATCACTTATCTCATCAAAGGCAGGGCTACATGTCATGTGATATAGACCTGTCCCTTAAAGCTTCCGTCCACCACCACCACCACCACCACCACCACCACCACCACCACCACGATGTACTCCATTCCAGTCACACTCTTCACTTATCTCATCAAAGGCAGGGCTACATGTCATGCGATATACAGGATAAGCTGCAAACTGTGGCCAAGAAACAGTTGAACCATTCCGTTGCTGAGCATGCCACCCAAAACAATGTTCTTCACTTCAGTGACTGCTTTACAGTGTGTGCCATCTGGATCCTTCCTCACCATCACTAGCTTTCCTGAATTACACATGTGAAAACTCTCCCTGTAATACATCATATGTTCCTGTAACATATCTGGCCTCTGCCTTCATTAATCACTGTTCTTCACCCACCTGTCCCATTCCAGCACTAAGCGCCAGTCTCTTTTACTTCTCCCCTTTTCCACTATCTTCCCCTTCTCCCTTGCCCTCTGTCTCCTGATTGCACCTAGCTGCCATACCCTCTCCCACTATGTTATTATGCTCACACAAGCAGCAATTTAGTGTCCCCAACCCTTTAACCTGCTATACCTTTCTCTCCCTGCCCCAGGCTCCTCCTAATCCCCACCATGCAAATTTCTTCTTCCATCATGCAGTTTTGCTTGCAGTCTGGCTTCTTTTGCCAAAGACAATGTTTGTGTGTGTGTGTGTGTGTGTGTGTGTGTGTGTGTATGTGTGTATGTGTATGTGTGGGTTGGGGGGGGGAGTCTATGTCTATTTCAGAAGAAGGCTTTTTGGCCAAAAGCTTACTTGTTTAGCAATCTTTTTGTTGTGTCCATCTGCGACTAATCTCCATTACATGGTGAGTAGAAATCTATCCATTTCATAATGTAGCATTATTCCATCCTGGACTTGCCATTGATTGAATTCATTTGTGGTGTTCGCAGTTGAATTTCCTTTGTCAAAGCTGAAATCATAGAGAATAATAGCTGGTTTTGGGTGAAGCAAAGAAAGTTATGAGAATACCCATGTCCTCACACTAGGCATTTGTTAATAAAAAAATTCAAAGCAGTATTTCAAACTAAAAGGACATTGCATCAGGAAAAATGCTTTGCAGGTTGTGGGGTCATATTAATTCAGATATTGAAATTACTTAAAGGGTTGCTAGAAAATTTGGTTAGTCCACATTATATTGGGAACATCATTTAACATTGAATTCATGGTGCCTCCCTTGAGACAGAGTACTTTGATGTTTGAAATTAGTGTAGTTAGTTTGTTGAAAGTGGAAAACATTTATTAAAATTAAATAATATTTGGGTGAATAGTTAACTTTAAAGATATATATGTAGAAAGACATTTGGTTTGGTAAGGAAGGCTAACATAAAATGAGTCCAGGCAACCAAAAACTTGGGATTCTGTGAAGAAATCACGTAACTGTTTTTTAATCATCCAATGGAAAAATGACATCATAGATAGAATGTTTTATACTACAAACCTAGATTCCCATTTGTTATGTGATTATGCCACAGTAGCATTAGAAAATATTACAACTTGGGAATACATAATGAAATGTGTTAACCATGTTAGTTAACAGTGATTAATACCATGTATAGAGCTGTGAGCCAAAAGAAAGACATTAAATTGTACTGAACAATTCAAAAATAATAAAACAATACCACTATTAATATATTCACCCTGTATCTTCTTCTAATATTCAAAAACAAAGATTGAGAAAATTAAACAAATATCTTTTTGTGGACTTGCATGTAAATAATAAGTATTGATGCGACTAAAAATGCAGTTACTTGAAAAACGCTGATGCACCCAACGAATGCAACTCGTGTAATAATATAAACGAACTAACCCCACCCCACACAAATGTACACAAGATGTCACGATTGAAAACTGCACAGACTGCAGTTATTGGCCAATCAAAACCAGCACACTTAATACTTGTTCATGTGCATCCAGTGTAATGGTGAATAAATTGTGTTCGTATGATAATTATTTATTATGTGAGAAATGAGAATTTCCAGATACACTGGATGAATGAGAGCATGCGTCAGTTATTTTACTGAATTCCAGAATAATTGTAGGGAGGATATGGTACATAAACTATGTATTTATGTTAGTTCTGTTATGATGACAATGTTGCCATAAACTGCTAAATTACATACTGAAAAACGGTGTTAATTTGAATACTTTCAAATTTTATTACATTACCACAACAATTGTTTTTACTATTATAAAGTAAAGAGTGCAGCTATGCAGGGGGGCTAGGGATGTCAAAAGATTGTTCATGTAAAAAATGATGATAAGTGAGTATTATATTTAATAAAAATAAAAGGCAGTGTTCAAAGTTACCCTGAGATGGGGGTAATTTTGAACACACAGTACTTGTATATTGCTGTTCAAAGTTGAAAGTCTGTGAAAGTAACTTTGTGGAACAGTATTGCTTCTAAATAAAATTAATGATTTAACAATACTTTATTAAGATGAACTGTAATGAAAATTTAACAGAATTTAGTTAAAATTTGAAAACAAAGTTTAAAAAAAATGTTTCTTAATCTCACAATATATCTCATAGTAAAATGAAATTAGTAGTTTGCCACTGTCTATAAAAGTGTATTTTGATATACAAGTTCTTTCTTGCTGAAAAGTAAAAATCCCTGCATCTGTGGACATCTAGAGTTCTAAGAAACTTCAGTGTCCTCCTTACTGGTAATGCTGGTTAGAATTTTACCAACATAGTGCAGTTTTTTTCCCCCAATGAAACTAGTTAGCACAAAGTCTCCAATTTCTGGAATGTTGTTAGTACCCAAAGAACCTTTTCCAGAATTTGTGTCTGAATCATTGCTGATTGACAGTCCATAATCATTGTCATGGTGTTCCAGGAGTTCTCTCTTATGTTTATCAGTACAGTCTTCTCCTTGCGTAGAGTCTTGTATTTCTTGGATAGTTTTGCTAGGTAAGATATCTTTTCCCAGCAGTAACATCAACTCTTCTCTTTCTCTGTATCTTCATTGGTTCATTAACATCTCTTAATTTCTTCAGAAAGTTGACTATTATTTGCAACATGATATGCAATGTAGAATTATTTCACCATTTCCAGGACTGCTGGAGGACTTATCATGAATTCCATCTGGTAGGTGCATGAACACTTTGCTGGCATTGAGAAGATGTATTCCACATTTGTCAAAACCAGACACTAGATTTTCACTTATTTCATGTGATGTTTGATATAATTTCTTGTAAAGTTGATCGAACAGTCATGGAAATTTATCCTTGCTGAATGTTTGAGATTTCTTTTGTCCAGATGATTTCCAAGTGTTTAGTACATTACGCCAGTGATGTTTTAATGGTTCATAAAAGGCAGCGCCCAGTGTTTGCAGCAAGTGAGTTCCATTTGCTGGCAGATATGTGAACATAATGTTTTCTTGTTCCTGTATCAGAACATCTGTATTGAAATTATTGCTGAGATTGTCACCTATTTGTACTTCTCTTCCTGGAATATTTGACATGAGGAACAAAAACTGTTTTGAACCAGTCACTGAACATAACTATGTCGAACCAGTCACTCTTACTCCAATTATACTTCGAATTTTGTGACCACATTCTGACACACAAACTAAGCTGGTAACATAACACTCGAGACTGAACCACAGAACATGATTGAAATTGAGCTGTTGGTACTGTTCCTGATTCTATCTGGGTATTTGACTCCTCTCTTAAATATGCATCATCTCTGGCTAGGGTCATCCAACAAACTGGCCTCATCACAGTTAAATATATTATCATGTGGGACATCAGAGCCATCATTTTTCAGAGTGAAACTCTAGTTCTCAATGTAATCTCTGACAGTTCCAGCAGATAAGGGAGCTCCATTTGTTGTAATGTGAAGACTCATGCAGCATGAAATTCTGATCCTGTGTCTTTCACAAATCCAAGAGCCCACACTGTACCTGGCACTTATTTTTATATGCAGGTAACATACATACCTGTGTGCTGTCAAATAGGTGTCTGCCATCATTCGTAAGTCTAGCAGGTTGAGTAGAAATCTCCAGTCAGATACTGTGAAGAGATGGACAACAAAGTTTGCTTTCCTCCTCAGTGTGTATATTGCTCAATTTATTGCTGAGAATATTAATACATTCACTGCTTCCTCCAAGATCTGCATGGAGTACCTCTTGTATGGATGGAAATTAGCTTTATGGACATATATCCTCAGCACTTTAAAACTGAAATATATATAAAAAAAATCAACCATGTGGCATCTATAGACACTAATTTTAGTATAAAGTAACAATGAACTGCATGCATAATGGGAGTAATTGTGAGTGGTAGATAATTTAAACTATAGGGTACCTTTGTTCAATATTACCCATTTTAGGTTAGAGTCACCAATAAATATTTTCTGGTGTAACCTTCAGATTCATAAATTCAATGCAAAACTCATGCATTCTACATTTAAAGAACTCATTCAAGTCTATGATACAAACATTTCTGGGAGGTTAATGTCAATATTAACCTTTATGCATATAAAAGTAGTCACACGTGGAAAAGTGAGGCAAAGGCTGGTGCTGTTTCAAATTTCAACCAAAGAATATAAAAACTCTGACACAGAAACAGACACTGGTACTAACATATTTGACATAAATATCCTGAATATCCCAAACAGAAAATTAGCTTCAGTATTGTTTCAGTAGTATTTATGATAGTACATATAACTTTCTGGAAAACTATTCAGTGTTACACCATTGTTCAAAGTAATTCCATTTTACAGTAAGTATGACTAGTAGAACATTTTATTTTAATAGGAAAAATGATACTAGGTTACTTTAGAAACAGAACCTAATCTGATTTTGCACACTCTACTGTTAGTTTCCTCGTTAGCTATGCCTACCTAGTTGCGAGATTTCGAGATAGTGTAGTGACGATGATGCACGATGCTGGTGTCTGGCAATTCCATGTTGAAAATAATGTCTCCAGACTCATTACACATCTTTTACAGTTAATCATAGGACTTCGGTACTTTAGCAACTGCCATCATGAGGTGGATGTCGAGGGATTGCAGTTCCGAAGTGAGCACAATCTGAAGCGACAGTGACCTGTTTACAGTGAATATTCATCTAAACAGTGTCTACTCTTGTCACCTGCAAAACTGTTTCTATTTACTGTTTGATATGACAGTTCAAGGCTCATTCACATCAAAGCACAGTCCTTGAAATGTGCAAATCTGATATAATGCACACACATTGTTTCACCGGTGGCCAATGGATTTACAGCCACTATACACATGAATACTTAGCTCATCCACACGTAAAACAGAGCACAAATTCAGTGTACTAAGTATTGATTACTGTCTTTCTGCAGTTCAGATGGTATGGTGTACTTATTGATTTAAATCATCCATGTTGATTTGCAGGAAAGCAAACATACTAACCAAGCCCCAAGTCAACAATCAGCTCTCCTCTCGCCACTGCTCTACCACCTGATTGTTCAGTTTAGATAGTTGTAAACATATTTTTTTTTGCAGCAAACATATACATTGAAACATTTGACTGTACTGAGATTTAATGCTAAATATAATGAAGAAACAAAATAATAAAAGGAAATATTTGTAGAAGCTCCCTAGAACTACA
The DNA here is from genome assembly GCF_023897955.1 of Schistocerca gregaria. Classification (NCBI taxonomy): domain Eukaryota; kingdom Metazoa; phylum Arthropoda; class Insecta; order Orthoptera; family Acrididae; genus Schistocerca; species Schistocerca gregaria. Next base: position 866,906,389 of record NC_064922.1, read on the forward strand.
CCATCCACTACAATATTATAATGTCTACATTTTCAGTGCTATGGGGAAGTTTAGGTTCTTCTATTTTTCATTTCACAGTTGCGATAGCATCAACGAGCAGCTGCTGAGCCAAGAGGACATGCAACAGAGCAGCAGCAGCACTCATGCAATAAACAGTAAATTAATTTAGTCTTTGTTTTTTGTTCATGTGCTTCTGCAAAGAATTGAACTGTGCATGTGTATTTTACTGTATAGACTAGTGGTTAGAAAGGCGATTGTTTTTTTGGTTTTGCATAAGTCTTTTTAATATCCTTGTGTAGGGCGGCTTCCTAATATAAATTTTTCATGTAGAGAAATTTATTTCTGTTCAATAGCTTGCAGTCTCAGAGTTCAGTGAGAAATGTACACACCAACTTTTAGTGTTACTTTATTCTCCTTTGGTATAATTTCAAACTCAGTAGCGCCATTTAAGACCATATATCTATTTTATACACAATATGATAGGGCTAGGGGCTGTGCTTGTTGTGAGCAAACACAAGGAGAGTTGGCTGCTGTCCGTAAACAGCTGGAAGCTGTGTTGGCTACCATCAACAAGCTTCTAGCTAATGCTTGTAGTTGCAGTCACCTCGGGGCGCCAGTGACGAGCCCTGTGACACCTTTGGTGTTACTGGAATCCCCTGGTGGCCCAGACGTCGCTGCGGCTTCCGATACGCAACATCTGATCAGTCCGTCCTCACTCCAGAGTGGGTGGCAGACAGCAGTGGGTGTGTGTGTGTCACTGGGTGTAAGGCGAAAGAGGGAGCAGGCCATGCGGCTGGTTCCCTGTGTCTTAGCAACAGGTACAAGGTGCTTTGCAGTGTTGATGATAACTCTGAGCCAACACGAGATACCTCTCCTCTTGGGCCAGTGATCGTTTTTCCTGCCCAGTCCGGACAAGTACAGGGGATGGGTATGCTAGTCATTGGGAGCTCCAATGTCAGGTGGGTGATGGAGCCCCTCAGGGAGATAGCAGGCAAGGCAGGAAAGAATTCCGTATGCATTCGGTATGTTTGCCGGGAGGTCTCATCCATGATGTGGAGGAGGCCCTGCTGGTGGCTATCGAGTGCACCGGGTGCAGCCGGCTATATGTAGTGGCACATGTCAGCATGAATGACACCTGCCACTTGGGTTATGAGGCCATCCTCGGCTCCTTTTGGCAGCTGGCTGTTTTGGTGAAGGCAACTAGCAATGTACACAGAGTGCAGGCTAAGCTGTCTATTTGTAGTATTGTACTGAGGGTTGATCGCAGTCCTCTGGTTTGGAGCACAGCAGACATTCTATACCAGAGGCTCAGAAGGCTCTGTGACAGTCTTGGATGCGAATTTCTCGACCTCTGCTATTGGGTGCAGAATTGTAGGGTTCCCCTTAATAGGTCAGGGATGCATTACACACAGGAAGTGGCTAAAAAGGTATCGGAGTACGTCTGGGGTGCACATGGGGCTTTTTTAGGTTAGAGGACCCCTCCCTTGGGAGCAAACACAGTTTTCCTGTTAAATCAGCCACAGCGATCTCAGAGAATCTGGGTCCTAGCAGATCATAGATAGAAAAGATTAATATGATTTTAGTAAACTGCAAGAGCATCCAAGGAAAGGACCCAGAATTAGTATTGCATATTGGAGGTTGTAATGCACAGATAGTATTGGGAACAGAAAGCTGGTTGAAGCCAGATGTCAATGACAACAAAATCCTGTGTTCAGACTGGGTTATTTATCGTAAGGATAGGTTAGTCGTCAATGGTGGCAGCGTGTTTATTGCAGTACAAAAATCAATAAAATCTAGTGAGGTTATCATGGATTCCAAATGTGAATTAATCTGGGTAAACAGAGTATCAAAGAACAGTCAAAAATGGTGATCAGGTAAATTTATAGACTACCTGGGTCAGGATCTGTAGTTGTAGAGCACTTCAGACAAAGCTTGCAGAATATCATTAGAAATTTTCCTGATTATGCCGTTGTAATAGGAGGTGACTTCAACTTGCCAGGTATATATTGGGAGCATTGTGCCATCAAAAATGGTGCCAGAGACAGGAAATTGTGTACCATTGTTCTGGATGTCTTGTCTGAAAATTATCTTCGGCAGATAGCTAGAGAACCAACTCATGAGGGTAACGTCTTAGACCATCTGTCCATAAACGGACCTGAACTTATCGAATCAGTTAATGTAGAGGAAGGTATCAGTGATCATGACGCTGTGACAGCATCTATGATGATGGGTCCTACAAGGAATGTTAAGAAAGGTAGGAAGATATATTTACTCAGTAAGGGTGACAGTATACAAATTTCAGAATATCTCAGCAGTCAGCAACAAATATTCAGTGATGAGGACGAAGATGTGGAGAATAAGTGGAAAAAAATTCAAAGGAATCATTAAATATGCCGTAGACAAGTATGTTCTGAGTAAGGTTTTAAGGGATGGGAAAGTTCCACAATGTTACAAGAGCACTACGTAAACAAGGAGCACTTCACCTTGGATTCAAGAGAAGTAAAATCCCAGCTGGCAAACAAAGGCGGAAAAAAATGAGCGTAAGGAGAGCAATGAGAGAAGCGTTCAATGATTTTGAAAGTAAGATGTTGTCAACCGACCTGAGTAAACACCTTAAAGATTTTGATCATATTTAAAATCAGTAAGTGGGTCAAAATCATCTATTCATTCTCTCAGCGACCACACCGACACCAAAACGGAAGATAACAGAGAAAGGCCAAAATACTGAATTTGGTCTTCCGAAGTTGTTTCACCATGGAACATCATAACACTGTTCCTCCTTTCAATCATCGTGTGAATGTCAAAATGGCAGATATTGAGACAACCGATCACGGAACTGAAAAGCAGCTACAATCGCTTTGTTGTGGAAAGGCTTCAGGACCAGATCAAATACCTATAAGATTATTTAAAGATTATGTGACAGAACTTGCTCTCCTTCTAGCAGTAATTTATCATAGATTGCTTGAACAACAATAGTTACATAATGACTGAAAAAAGTGCAGGTCATTCCCATTTTTAAGAATGGCTGTAAGACAAATCCAAACAATTATAGACCTATATTGTTGATGTCAATCTGTTGTAGAATTATGGAACACGTATTATGTTCAAGAATTATGACATTCTTGGAAAATGAACAGCTCCTCTATAAAAGCAACATGGATTCCACAAACAGAGATCCTGTGAAACTCAGCTCGCTCTGTTCCTCCATGAGATCCACAGTGCAGTGGACTATGGCGCTCAGGTTTATGCCATGTTCCTTGATTTCAGTAAGGCATGTGGCACCATCCTGCATTGGTGTTTAATTAAAAAAAATAAGAGCCCACAGGAGTATCAGAGCAGACCTGCAGTTGGATTCAAGACTTTCTTGCAGAACTCAACAGGTCATTCTTAACAGAACTAAATCGATAGATGTAAAGGTACCACAGGGAAGTGTGATAGGACCGTTGCTGTTCACAGTATATATAAATGATCTAGTAGAAAGCATTGGATGCTCTTTAAGGCTATTCGCAAATGGTGCTGTTGTTCATACTAATGTGGCAATGCCAGAAGATAGGAAGAATTTGCAGAATGACCTTCAGAGAACTGATGAATGGTGCAGACTCTGGTGGTTGACCCTGATCATAAATGAATGTAACATATTGCACATACATAGGAAAAGAAATACACTAGTGTACAGATACACTATTGATGACAAACAGCTGGAGACAGCGTCTGCTGTAAAATATTTAGGCGTAATTATCCACAGTGACCTTAAGTGGAAAATCAGACACCAGACTCAGATTCATCAGAAGAATCTTAAGGAAATGTAACTCATCCACAAAAGAAGTGGCTCATTAGGCACTTGTTTGCCCAGTTCTTGAGTATTGTTCATCTATCTGGGATCCCCACCAGGTAGAGCTCATAGAGGCGATAGAGGGGGTCAAATGAAGAGTGGTGCGTTTCATTATGGGATCGTTTAGCTGGAGAGAGAGCATTACAGCGATGCTAAACAAACGCCACTGGCAGATGTTACAAGAGAGACATTATGCATCATGGAGAGATTTACTATTGAAATTTTGGGGACAGCACTTTTCAAGAGGAGTCAGACAACATATTGCTTCCCCCCACATACATCTCACATTTTGACCACAAGGAGAAAATTCAAGAAAGTAGAGCCAACACAGAGGCTTACCGACAATCATTCTTCCCATGCACTATTCACAAGTGGAACAGTGTTGGAGGGATCAGATAGTGGTACCAAAAGCACCCTCCACCACACACGATTAAGTTGCTTGTGGAGTATGGTGTAGGTGTAGATGAGTGGATTGAGTTCAAGAATCTGATTTGCATATTTTATAATATTAATGTAGGAAAACAAGGATCCCGACTTTAACATACCCTGTTTTGTATCACCCACCACAGTTACAAATTTTAACAATGAACAAAAAAGAAAAGATTCCACTGTAACTTGTGTCTTCTCTGTTAGAATAGTTTATCGATGAACACATGATTACTACCCTGTTTTATCACTAGTCTTGTTGGTAGGAAAACCTCTATTTTGCATCTGAATACCATTTTCAACTGTCTCGACAATCATCGAACTCAGATGATGACTATTCATTTCACTGGGTTTGCATTGATTCATCCCATGTTGTTGTCATTTGTTTTAACTTTTGGAACTTGGTAGGGGCCAAGATTTTGGCCTTCAGCTGTAATTTTGCCACAAGATTGTGAACTTGGTTCTTTTTCTACTGTGATTTTTACAGTCATGCAGGCATTAGCAATGTGATAAGAATGTTCATGTTTACCTCCGAAATAAGTGTTATGCCTGCATCTTAACATTCACAAATCTGCACATTGACATGGCCATGACATACTTGAACAAAACTCGCTAAGTGCATGACATCTTGTTCAAACATGATAAACATACAGATTATTAAAGCCTTATAATACAATACACATAAATATGAGTTAATCAAGTTCCTTCGAGATCTTATCCCCCTCTTCTATGAAAGTGCTGGACACTGTCAGTCAATTTTTCACTGCCACATCTTTGTACTCCAACGCTTTCTTCCAACCGTGGTTGAAGTTAGCATGATTTGCTTCTTGCACCTTACTAATTTGTAATTTAGCATCTTCCCTCAGTTTACCACATCTTTGTTCAATTGCATTAATAATCACTTCTCCCTTTAATAATTTAGTGATGTGAAGATCAGTTTGTGTGCATCATAACTCCTATGAAAAGTTCAAATAGTGTTTTTCCAATACCTCCATGGTATGTTGTGGCATGTTGAACTGATGGTATCATTTTGTATCAGTAAAGCAAGTACCTCTGCCTTCATGGATTCTAGCTTTTCTGTAATTTTATATTAATAATTCTTTCTGCTGACTCTGTAGTCCCTGTAGGATACAATTGGATAAACTTGGAAAATATATCAGTTATACTTAGAATGTGATTTATGAGTGACTGAAGTGCTCCAATTGATCCATATTGTAAGTATATAATGGCTCACTCTAAATGATGGGTGAAAAAAACCTTCATTCTTATTCACAGTTAAACATTTTAGACAACTGGAGATTAGTTTTTCATCTTATTGATCAAGTCCTCTACTCTTCTTCAAATGTATATTCCTGATTATTCCCCAATAAATTACTCAAATATGTGGCAGTTGTAGAGTAATTTAAGACAAACTCCTTTAAGTGTCCTATTAGTCCTAGAAGAGTCTGCAACAGATTTTGGTCTGGATAGTTTTCAATAGCTTTTGTCTTCTCAAAAGGAGGTTGTCTTTTCCCACACTGCATAACATATATAAAACTCAGCAGATTTGTGGTGCCACAATATAATGTGCTTGGTTTAGCGGGGTAAAAATAAGTTGCCCTCCCTGCTAATGCAAGGACCCATGGCAAGGAAGAGGCTGAGCAATGCCCTAGTCTGGTGCACTGAACTGTTTGGCACCAATGCAGCAAAATGAAACCATAAGGGAGAGGGATGCTGTCATTGTGGTGTCTACAGACTGATGTGAGAAGACTTTTTCAGAGTGCAATAATGCTCCTTGGGGAAGCTGACAAAGTGGAAGCAGCTAGCTGGCTTCTTTGGGGATGAAGTTGGGCAATATTACAACTTTGTGTAGGAGCTCATATTACAAGAAGAGCAGAACAGATGAAGTCACCAGCCAATGGCAACACCTCGCTACTACAACCTACTGCCTTTTTCAAGATGGGAGTTGGCTGGTGGGAGGGTACTGGCCAGCAAACACTTACAAATATCCAAAAGAGATCTTCAATCTAACACATTCTCAAGTGTGTTCAGTCTGCCAATGTCCAGCCACGAGGAGGAGCCTATGACAGCCTGCTATCTACTCATTTATCAGCCTACAAGTTTCTAAGGAACTGCAAGCCCTACTCTAAGGATATGGCCACTGCTAGCCACAGCACAGCCATTCAATCCAAGTCCGATGTGGTGAACTTAATGCCTTTCGTCCAGGGGGCCTCTTGGTCACCTACAGTGTGAGCCTCAAGATGGAGATGATTTTTACTCCTATTAAGCTTGCTGCTATATCATCTGGATTTAAATAGGTTTGGGGAACTTTACCACATTTTCATTATGATGCACCTACTGCTCACCATAGCAGGAATGAGCAGTCTCACTGCTGTCTATTTCCCCTCCTGTGGGTGGGCTCCACTGCTGTGGGTAGCCATACCTGCTTTTGGGGGTCACATCATGATCTGCTGCACCTCAGTGTGCCTCGTGCCGAAATGTTTGGGTGCCACTAGGCAGAGCAGAGCAACAGAATGACATGCCGCCTCTGATGTCATTAGCTATGACAATCCTGGACACATGCTGCTTCCAACCTATGATCACAACCACCTAAAACGATGCCTGAATTTTTGTTGTACTCCAAATAATAAAGGTTTACTTGTCAATACTCTTTCACTGACCCCCTCACAGGTTGTCTGGCAGGCATCCAACCGCCGCCGCCGCCACCACCACCACCACCACCACCACCACCACCACCACCACCACCACCACCACCACCACCACCACCACCAACATATCCTCACTATGGGTGGTATTACATCAGTCTCAATCTACTCATCTCCACCACCTACCTCAATGAGTAATTGATCACTGCAGTTCCCGTGTGTGTGTGTGTGCGTGTGTGTGCGTGTGTGCGTGTGTGTGTGTGCGTGTGTGTGTGTGCGTGCGTGCGCGTGTGCGTGTGTGTGCGTGCTTGCGTGTGCGTGCATGCGTGCGCGCGCGCTCGCGCTTTTTTTTTAAAACAAGAAAGTGCGCAAAGTGACTAGTAGATGGCACTTCATATGGTACAAGAGCAATAATTGGCATAACAATTGCTTTTTAGCAAAGATAGTGTTCTGTACAACATATACTCAACGTTTCGGCCATCATTCATTAACAGTACCTTACTGAAGGGGCAACGTGGCGAACAGTACTATACAGTCTAGCCTACCAGCAGGTATTAGGAGAAATTGCTACCGGATGTAGCCTTTTCAGTATTCCTTATTAGATTGGACGATCATGGTAAACTTGTGACTTCAGGTAACCCTACAACCAATAATCACACGGATTGAGGTCCGGGGACCAGGGAGGACAAGCATGACAGATGTGGTAGCTCAGCACGTGATCCTCACCTAATGATGTGTACAAAATGTCTTTCACATGTATAGCAATGTGGGGTGGTGTGTCATCATGCGTACTTTCCAGTATGTGTTTATCAGTGAAGCTAGGGATGATCTGACTCCCTCTCTAACTGCTCATTTTACACACAATTCTCATGCAGAGTTATTGACATTTTGCCGTCCATTGCGTCTGTCACCCAGTTTTTGCACTCTTTTTCATTTCAGTAAAACCCACATCTGATTTCAGGCCTATGTGTCACCTTTTGCCTCTCTACCTACGTTAGTCTGAATGTAGGCAGAGAGTCAAATGTTAACATACTTTTGGGTTACTGTGTGTTAATAGATATGATTACTGAAATAATAAACACATTACTTACTTTTTTCTCATTTGCTTCATTTTCATTTGACTGACCCTTATCTTATTCTAAATGGTCCTTGGTATACATTCTCAAGTTTCCTAGCTTCTGCTGAAATTTTATTAGGATTCCTGTTGTCTTTACTGACACTTGTTCAACTATTCTAAAACTAGCGGGAGCAAGTTTTGTGTCGCCACGTCTTTTCCTGTCCAATGCTCTTTTGTATGTGTTTTATCTTGGCTGTACTTTCTGTTCATCTAGTGAGATTAGAGACAGAATTAGAAGATCAGCTATGCTCAAAATATTATGAAGTTCCTGATTAAGGAAGGCAACCCAGAGCACAGGAAGACTCTATTTCTATAAAACTCAATGAAAAGTTTATTAACAAGAAGTCAGAAGTAGAAAACATTTTTAATAATCATGTTTTAAGTGTTGTAGAGAAAATAGGATCCAGCTATTTATTAGAAAATGCAAAGCAATATATGGAAGAGGCAATATTATGCAATTAGATAAAACCGAAATTCAGCCCACGTCTCCTACTGAAATTAGGAATACAATAAATTAACTCAAAAGTAAAAGCTCACATGCAACTGATGGCATTTCCAACACAATATTAAACGCTTATTCCCAAAAGATATGCAGGATTCTCAGCCATATATGAAGTAGCTCACTGAAACAGGGAATTTTTCCAGATAGGCTGAAATATGCTATCGTTAAACCATTGCATAAAAATTGGGGTAAGTCCGATGCTACCAACTACCACCCAATCTCACTTCTGACATCTTTATCCAAAATTCTTGAAAAAGTAATGTATTCAAGAGTAGCATCACAAGTTTGTAAAAATGAAGTATTAACAAATGTATAATTGGTTTTCAAAAAAGCTTTTCAACAGAGAATGCTATATATGCTTTCACTGATCAAATAGTAAAAGCACTGAATAACTGAACATCACCCATTGGGATATTTTGTGATCTCTCAAAGGCTTTTAATTGTGTGAATCATGAAATTCCTTTAGAAAAGCTTAAGTATTGTGGTATGAATGGGACAGTGCACAAATGGTTTAATTTATATTTAACTGAAAGAATGCAGAATGTTGAAATTAACAGTACAGATAATCTGCAAAAAGTAGAGTCCTCTAACTGGGGAAGTATCAAGAATGGTGTCCCATAGGGTTCAGTCTTGGGTCCTTTGTTGTTAATGACATGCCATTCTGTATTCATGAAGATGCAAAACTAGTTCTTTTTGCTGATGATATAAGTATAGTAATCATGACAAACAAACAAGAATCACTTGAGGAAATTTCCAATAATGTCTTTCAGAAAATTATAAAGTTGTTCCCTGCAAATGGACTCTCACTAAATTTTGAGAAAACACAGTATGTACAGTTCTGTATGGCAAATGGCATAACACGACTGATAAATAGAGACTATGAACAGAAGTCAGTTGCTAAGACAGAACATTCAAAATTTCTGGGTGTGTGCAGCACTTGTGTGAAATTGAAGTGGAAGAAACACATCGATGATCTGTTGAATGTTCAGTTGCTTATGCTATTATGGTTACTGCAAATTTTGGTGATAAACATATTAGTAAATTAGCCTACTATGCCAACGTTCATTCACTGCTTTCATATGGCATCTTATTTTGGGGTAATTCATCATTAAGAGAAAAAGTATTCATTGCCCAAAAGCTTGTAATCAGAATAATAGCTGGAGCCCACCCAAGACCACCTTGCAGACCTTTATTTAGGGGGCTTGGGATATTCACAGTGCCTTTGCAGTACATATATTCACTTATGAAATTTGTTACGAATAACCCCTCCCAACTAAAAAATAACAGTGAAGTCTATAGCTTCAATGGTAGAAGAAAAGATGATCTTCACTATTCTGGGTTAAATCTGACTTTGGCACAGAAAGGGGTAATTATATTGCCACAAAAATCTTTAGTCATTTATTAAATAGCATTAAAAGTCTGTCAGAAAGCCAACCAGCATTTAATAACAAAAGAGTTTCTGAATGACAACGCCTTCTATTCAATAGACGAATGTTTAGATATGAAGTAGTAACTTAAAAAAAAAGTGTAGAAAACTTTTCTTAATGTGACACATTCCACATCATTACGAAATGTCGTATTCATGATCTATGGAACAAGTATAATGTATGTATGAGAGCAAATGAAGAAGCTGATATGATTCAAATTGTGTGACAAAGGAACAGAAATTTGAAATTACTTTTAAACCGAAACTTCCTGGCAGATTAAAACTGTGTGCCCGACCGAGACTCGAACTCGGGACCTTTGCCTTTCGCAGGCAAGTGCTCTACCAACTGAGCTACCGAAGCACGACTCTCGCCCGGTACTCACAGCTTTACTTCTGCCAGTACCTCGTCTCCTACCTTCCAAACTTTACAGAAGCTCTCCTGCGAGGTAGGAGACGAGGTACTGGCAGAAGTAAAGCTGTGAGTACCGGGCGAGAGTCGTGCTTCAGTAGCTCAGTTGGTAGAGCACTTGCCCGCGAAAGGCAAAGGTCCCGAGTTCGAGTCTTGGTCGGGCACACAGTTTTAATCTGCCAGGAAGTTTCATATCAGCGCACACTCCGCTGCAGAGTGAAAATCTCATTCTGAATACTTTTAAACCAATTAACTGAATAAAAATAATTATCAAAGTAATTTAGATAAAAATAAAAAGGTAAAAAAAATTGATTAATTTGACAAAATTCAAACCTGTATGTTCTCCATATCAAAGCCTTACCCTATTGATTACACCACACAATCAGTCAATATGTGTGTATGAAATAGATGGTATTGAGCATCAAGAAGAATTCCTACTGTTAATAATACTTTTACCTATATGTCAGTTCCTGGCTAAAAACAATATCCTTATGGCAGAACAGTTTGGATTCCGTGCTGAGCATTCCACTATCCAACAATCCTCCTGCTTGATGGAACATGTTGATCTGTCCAGCCCAAGGAGAGAAGGAACAGGACCAGTGTTCCTGGACATCGAGGAGGCATTTGACTATGTCTGGCACTGTGGCATAATTTATGAGCTAGATCAAATAGAGTGCCCTGAATACATACACTATGTGATCAAAAGTATCTGACCCCCCCCCCCCCCCCCAAATGAAATATCTTTTTCATATTAGATGCATTGTGCTGCCACCTACTGCCAGTGCTCCATATCAGTGACTTCAGTAGTCATTAGACAGTGTGAGAGAGCAGAATGAGGTGCTCCACAGAACTCACGGATTTCAGATGAGGTCAGGTGATTCGGTGTCACTTGTGTCATACGTCTGTACGTGAGATTTCCACACTCTTAAACATCCCCAGGTCCGCTGTTTCTGATGTGATAGTGAAGTGTAAACGCAAAGGGACATGTGCAACACAAACGCGTACAGGCTGACCTTGTTTGTTGACTGATAGAGACTGCCGACTGTTGAAGAGGGTCATTTTGTGTAATAGGCAGACATCTATCCCGACCATCACACAGGAATTCCAAACTGCATCAGGAGCCACTGCAAGTACTATGACAGTTAGGCGGGAGGTGAGAAAACTTGGATTTCATGGTCGAGCGGCTGCTGATAAGCCACAAATCATGCCAGTAAATGCCAAACGACGCTTTGTTTGGTGTAAGGAGCATAAACGTTGTGTGGAGTGACGAATCACGGCACACAATGTGGTGATCCTGATGACAGGGTGCGGATATGGCAAATGCCCAGTGAACATCATCTGCCAGCATGTTTAGTGTCAACAGTAAAATTCGGAGGCGGTGGTGTTATGGTGTGATCGTGTTTTTCATGGAGGGGTCTTGGACCCCTTGTTGTTTTGTGTGGCACTATCACGGCACAGGCCTACACTGATGTCTTAAGCACCTTCTTGCTTCCCACTGTTGAAGAGCAATTCAGGGATGGCGATTGCATCTTTCAACACGATCGAGCACCTGTTCATAATGCACGGCTGATGGTGGAGAGGTTACATGACAATAACATCCTTGTAAGGGACTGGCGTGCACTGAGACCTGACCTGAATGCTGTAGAACACTTTTGGGATGTTTTGGAATGCCGACTTCATGCCAGGCCTCACCAACTGACAGTGATACCTCTCCTCAGTGCAGTACTGCATGAAGCATGGGCTGCTATTCCCCAAGAAACCTTCCAGCAACTGATTGAAAGTGTGCTTGCAAGAGTAGAAGCTGTCATCAAGGCTAAGGGTGGGTCAACACCGTATTGAATTCCAGCATTACCGGTGGAGGGAGCCACGAACTTGTAAGTCATTTTCAGCCAGTTGTCCGGTACTTTGGATCACATAGTGTAATCTAGATCATTCTCCTTACAGGAGGCAAGTCCTGCCAGACATGGAAGGTTGCGGCTGGAGACACACAAGACTCGGTTTCAGTTTTCTGTCCTTTATACCACATACACAAATGACATTCCTAAGGGAATCAGCAGAAGGACTGCTCTCTATGCCAATGACACTGCCTTTTAAAAAAATAACCACAGCCTCCTCGAAATACATCGCAAACCTCAACAACATCTGGAGAAGGTTATGCAGTGGTGTAATCTATGGATGGTCAAGATCAACCCCACAAAGTGCCAGGCAATCTATTTCACCCCAAAATCAAGCTTCCTGATCATCAGCACACCACTGACAGCAGGGAATTAGTTGAAACTCTGTCACATGTTTGGTCCTTAAGGTTGATCAGCATCTAATGTGGAACAGAGCCTGTGTTCTTATCTGTAGGATGTATCCCCCCCTTCCCCCGAAAGGTGACAGTCTAACAGTTACAGTGCAAACTCCTCCTCTGGCGTTAGCTCATATGTCCGGACAGCCTATATGGCTGGCAGTGCGGTCTATGGCGTCAGCACTAAGATTGCAGCGTCTCCAAAACAAAGATATCTGTGTCATATTGGGTGCTGGCAGATACATCCCCAAGATACATAAAAGATACCTTTTAGGCCAACCCGCCCTCTACACTCTAACTCAGGATAAATCCACAATATTCTACAAAACAACACAAGCTTTACCACAAATTCTCATTCAAAATTTAGGACAAGAAACACGAGAAGCATCTCATAAACACCCAAAATGAACTCTTATCCGCCACTGTAGGTACCAATAAAACACTCACATGCACACACACACAAAATACCAAGCACGAGCTTATGCACTGAAAACATACACACGACCCCTGTTCCTCATCTTCACGAAATCCCCTAGCACATTCTAAAGTTATATGGGCACCACCCAGTGCACTTCATATACAAAAACATCACAAATATAGCCTTCATTGCCCTGTGGAAACCTGAGGGCATCAGGGGGTTGATACTGGAGTCTTAATCTTTGCCTTTGAAGGTTACTCGATGACTGGAAAGATCAAGGTAATGGTGTATCAGTGCAATGTGAAATCCTGTTTTCCCCTCCCATGCAGTGCTCCAAATAGATTTGAGCACATGTCTTCACTCTGTAATGACAGCCCTGTCTGTAGGGAGTGCGGACGTCAGTGGCACATGCACGCTTCTTGTGTCCCTCCCCTGTCTCTTTAAACCATGGGAAGCACCATTCCTCCTTTTCACAGGAGTCTTCAAACAGAAAAGAAAAGCTAAGTGTACAAGACCCTGGACCAAGTCACGTATCAGGAGGCTATGAAAAATGAGATAGTTTCCACCCTGTAAGTGTGACAATGATGTTTTCTGAGGCTTCCTAGTGACTATCCTCGCCCTTCATGCCTTCTACATTGGACCCTTTGTGCTGCACTACTAGACCCGCTCGCCTGGTGGCTGGGGCTTTCCTACTACAGTGCTGACTCCACATCCACTGTGGATGTCAATTCCTATCTCACAGCCAGAGAAGAAACACCTGCTCTGCATCTCTCAGCTGGATGCTCTCACCCCAGAATTCTGCTGCTCTGTAACCAGATACCAACCATTGACTGTAGGATTGACAGGTTGCTGGCCATATGGCTTCACATTCCACCTCTGCTCCTGAAATTAGGACAGGAAAACCTTCGTGAACATTAAAATCATCCAAGGAGAAGAGGGTCAAAAAGAAGACCTCCAAAATGATGGAGGTTATAGTGGTCTCCATGCTACTGAACCCTGCATCATCTTACTCTGTACCTGGGGTGGAGAGAAGTACGGCAAAGATGTTCTGGCATGTAATGATATCAAATTGATGTGCAAATTAATTATATTGTGACAGCTGATTAATATATGACCTTAACCTATTGTTTTGCTATGTGGTTTTTCATGAAACCCCTCCCCCTCATCTTAATCTATTATTATACTAATTGATTTGTGACCACCTGTGGGTTGATTTATGACCCCATGGGGATAATCTGTCCTTCTGAGAAACCCCCATGCCATCCCTCTTCACCTCCTGCTACCCCTCCTCCTCCACCATGCCTCCTTGAAATCCCCAACCCCCCCCCCCCCCAAGCACAGTTTTGATATAAAATTAATTGACTAATTAATTTAGTCAATAAATTAGATTCTGTCTCCCCCTCAGTCATTCCCCTTGCCCTCCTCCCCTCTTCCAGTTCTGCCCTCCCCCATCAGGGAGCTTGAAGGAAAAAGACACAGTCTGTGCTGAAGAGGAAGGACTTCACAACATGAAATTTAAGTCAGTATCAATTGCATAGCAGAGGATGTACTGTTTGTTTGTTTATAAGATTCAATTTTCAGGGGTTGGATCTCTTTATTTGGGGGAAGAGCTCACATGCAGCAACTACATGTCCTAATTATATAATTACACTGCTGGAGATCAAAGATATTGTCGGAAAATTTTCAAGTGTGTACTGATCTTGATGTGCAGGGATCAACTGAGCTAGTGAACAATGCCACCACCAGAGCATGTCCCAGCCCCCACACATCGCCCCTCCCTCCTAATCCCTTCTAGAAGAAATTTGTGAGAAAAAGACTCACCCTCTGCAGGAGAGGAAGGATCTCATGGCATGAAATTCAAATCAGTGTCAATAGTATATTGATGCATAATCCTTATTTTAGCTGCTTGCCATGATGTAATAATTGTAAGCATCAAGGATTGGAATGAAGAGCGGTATAACAGCTGCCATTTGGGGTCCCCCACATGTACGTCTATCATCTGGTTGCTGCCACGGAGGCAAAGAACCACCTAATGTTCTAATTACAGATCACAATTCTAAATGCCGAGCGGTCTAAGGCGCTGCAGTCATGGACTGTGCAGCTGTTCCTGGCGGAGGTTCGAGTCCTCCCTCGGGCAGGGTGTTTGTTTTTGTCCTTATGATAATTTAGGTTCAGTAGTGTGTAAGCTTAGCGACTGATGACCTTAGCAGTTAATTCCCGTTAAGATTTCACACACATTTTTGAACAGTTCTAAATACCACTGACTGAGAACCGGATGTCGGCCTCCTTTGATCTTGTGGCGCCAAACAGAGAATCGTGTGGTTGCATTCTGTTGATCACAAAATTCCAGAGTCGGTTCATATCTCTTGCTCCCTCAAGAGGGTATTTCCTGTTTGTGTGGGAACCAACATTTCCAAACACACAAGCATAGGTTTTCATCTCTCCTCAGAATACTGTGTCCCTACTGGCTAATTCTGGTGCCAAAGGTACAGCTGATGTAATTCCAATATCAAAAATAGGGGGAAATAGTCCATTTGAACTACCCTATCAAATTAATTGTTTAATAATTTTCAGAAGTCAAATAGATCACTTAAAGTACTCGCCACCACCTTAAAATGATACTTCTCCAAAACAAAAATTATTTTCAACATTCGAGAATGACACAAAAACATGTTGGAAACCAGGTAATTAAATTTCCATCTCAAATAGACCGTAGTGCAAAATAGATCCGAAATCTTGTATTCACCGACGTTTGACAACACAAGCTCCATCCCCCACCACAACGTTTCCACTAAATACATCTCGTGAAAAAAATCCTACTATCACCCTCACAAAGGCAGTTACGAAGAGTGCATGATCTGTGAACTGTTGACAGCCGTGTCATGCCACGGGCCGATAAATCACGTCATTGCACAGGCGCAGTTCATTAGAAACCCGCATACGCATTGGTCATGCTGGCAGCTGCATGACCATCCCTTAGCATTCACACGTCTGCCCTATCAATTGCTCAGAGTTTGAAGAGACTGTTACCAAGCAGTTGGCCGATTAATTTACATAGGTGGAATAATTGTCCCGTGCAAATACTCATCATTTTGAATCTTCTTGCGCAACACACACATCTGATTTTGCCGCCACTTACCCAACTTACTGGTTACTTCACTAGTCAGCCATCATAGAATGAAGTCACTGGGACTTGGCCCTGAAGCCACAGTCAAGAGCTGAAAGGTTGGCATATTATTTGCAACTAAGCCGAGAGTTCCAGTCGGCTGAAACATCGTGTCCACTTCTGCCATCAGCTGTAGTGCACTGTGAGACAAACAAGCACAGCTTGGACGTATAGTTCTAATTGCAATTCCACCCCAACATAGACTCTTCCCAGTTTAAAAAAATCCCTTTTATCCCATCCGACACAGGGATGTTGTTTGCTACACACCTCGAAAACCTCGTGTGAAATGTAGATTTTTCCCTTTTATAGGAGCTATTTCCGAAGACAGAAGAAATCGGAGCATACGCGAGTTCTCACATCGCTAAAGTATCTGAAAATCCCGTAACGATATGCAGTAGGCTATGTTTCCTCTAATCAGGAAAATAAAATATGTTCTAATAAACTTATAACTATTACACCCTGTGTCACAGTACTAGAATATTAAACTCATTTTTGGCTCATGACGAAGTGCTAAGAAGTAACTCTAACTATGTCACAGGATGATTGCTCACTTTTGAACCAAATGCTTCGTCACATACGAAGTCCCCTAAGGTAACAGCACAGAGGGATTGTAAATATCAAGCTTATACTACGTATCACTTCATAAATTTGGTAATATAGCTGACTTTATTATGATGATCATCTCACCCTGTATAGGTGGGAGATTGAAATTTTGTTAAATGGTCTCGTCACAACCCTAAAGCGCTTAACTATCGCTCCAATTCCGAAATCATATCTGTGGTACGTCTCTGAAGGAGAATGAGTGAGTACTTACATTCTGCTTAGTGCAAGAAAATTCTTTTACATTGGAACGATAATGTGACAGCAAGAGGAATACGAGAAAAAGTTCACGTGGAAGCACTGAACCAAGGAAAAGTCATTTTCAGTGGACAGCGATAAGGCGACTGGAACAGATTGTTCAACGTGGATGACCACCAAATGTAGAACAATAAATTATATTTGTCGGGTCACAAGTCCATGTGTGACCCCAAAGTTATTGGCAACCGCCTCATAGATTTTTATAAAGTGTCCTTAGCTAAAGAGCGTTGTATTACCAGAGTGGGGGCTGCAGTATGCAGCTACAGAATGGATCGTGTGTTTGTGCAAGACTGTATATGTGGTTTGAACTCTAAAGAACATTATTTACAATCACAATCATGTAGTGTCAGCTAACAAACACCGTACTGAACAGTTGTTGCTTCAACCTCAACAGACATATCGAAGACTGGAGGATTCGTGAGAATGCATAAGGTAAACGGTACTCTGACGAAAGGTGGTGTTGAGAAGTGAGCTCTATACTGATTCTCCTAAGTGTTGTGGACAAAGATATTGCAACCTCTGACATACATCTGACGAAGTGACTGCAACCAGAAAATTAGGAGCTAATATGAAGATTTTTACCGAGAGACAATCAGCAAACAGAAGTTCCGTCTTTTGCTTTATCGATAAGATAAAGCAAAAGACGGAACTTCTGTTGCTGATTTTTCCGTGAGTTTTGTGTGCGTATAATGGATGAAGTGACATCTTAATAGGTAGACTAAATTTACATTTACGTCTATATGTTTGCTTCGCTAGCCATCGTATGGTGTATAGCAGAGGGTACCTCGTACATCTACTAGCCATTCTCTTTCCTATTCCACTTGCTAATAGATCGAGGAAAAAAGATGGCTTCTATACCTCCTTATGATCTCTAATTTCTCGTATCTTATCTTTATGGTCCTTATGCAAAATGTATGTTGGCAGCGGTGGAATTATTCTATGGTCAGCTTCAACTGGCGGTTCTCAATAGTTTTCCTCAAAAAGAACATTGTTCTCCCTCCAAGGATACCCATTTAAGCAACCTGGCGAATGTAATCCGATTGCTAGAAAAAGTTGCTTGCCATGTAAAGTGAGTCTCATAATCGGTTTAATTAATTAAGGTATCAATTTGATATCAATGACATGCTGCCAGGAGAGTGGAAGTGAGGGCTAGAGTACCACAGATATGATTCGGGAACTGGAGCGGTAATTAGGCACTTTTGGGTTGCGATAAGATCATTTAATAAAATTTCAGTCTCCCACCTACACTGGGAGAGATGACCATCGTAATTAAATCAGCTGTATTAACAAATTTATGAAGTGATACGTAGTATAAACCAGATGTTTACAACTTCTCAGTGTTGTTAGCTTAAGAGACATCATATGTGATGACGCCTTTGCTTACTTTATGTGAGTTTGAAAGTGAGTAAATATCCTGGGACAGAGGTGGAGCATGTTCTTAGCCTCCCGATGATGAAGTGTCTCATAACACGTTGCCTGCACTGATTTTCCATCTTCCTCAACTCTTCTTGTTTTTGGATTACTTCTGTGCCCACAATCTTTTGTGGGTTGGAACAATAACCACTGTCTGTGGTAAAACTATCAAAACTTCGCTTACAGAGTTTGATCTTTGTCTGTCGAATACTGGTGCCTCTACACATTTCAGTGTGCCATATGGATTTTATTAGGCGATATGCAGTCCTGGCCTTTTCTGCTCCATCCAATGGAGAATCCATGATGACCTGTGTGACAGCGATCATTTTCTAGTCGTCTTCTTCTTGGTTTATCAAGATGGGCTCTCAACAGTGCTGACTCAGATGCCTTTGACTTAGCCTTCGCCCTTAGCATCACACGGTGTGGAGGCATCGGTATGGCTATTATTGGAAACAGACTTAGCGTTCCCCTATACTTCAGGATCCCTCCTGTCAAAAGAAAATACCTTGAGGACTTCAGAAACTGCTGTGGCTATTAGAGATTAGGGATGGGCTCTCCAGTGTCGTAAGTAACATTCATCGATGGACCATCTGAATGACTTTAAACAGCTCTGAGCTTGGGTCCACCACCCAACAAAACGACAGAAACAAGAATGTTGGGGAGAGTATGTCACTACTTTAGACTACATCCTTCACATGTTGAGGTAAAGGTTTGATGCCTCTATGGACACCAGTTCTCAGCAAGTATACCCCACATATTCCTGAATTGTGTTGTCTACACTATGTTGTCCCTCAACGTCTTGCTCTGCATTACACTCTAGTCTCTGCATATCAGAATTACCAGTGGGCATTAAGTTTCCTCAAACAGTGGGAGGAGCTAATTCAGTTACCTTTCATTACTCATCACCAGGAGGCATATAACGCTCCATTTAGTGTGTGGGAATTCCTCAGTGTCTTCGCCCTTTATCCTGACATGGCTCCAGGATCACACTGCATCCACAGCCAAATGTTCAACATATTTTGGTGGAGTGCCAACATCACACCCCTGTCAGTTTCAACTGTATCTGAAGTGAGAGTGAATTCCCGTCTCAGTGGCGAGAAAGACTGATTGACCCAGTACTGAAACTGGGTAAACACTCCTTTAAGATGGACAGCTATCACCCAGTTAGGCTCACTAACATTATCTGCAAGTTGTTTGAATGTGTGGTGGGGCGGCAGCTGTGTCCCATGGTCTTTTGGCTCCATCTGTGGGCAGTATTCACCAAGGCCATTATTCCATTGATAATTTGCTCTGTGTGCAGTTTGCTATCTGATCAGGTCTAAACCTAAATACACTTCACTTTCTCAGTAACACCAGCTGGGGAAAAGACCACTATACGTTTTCAGTGTCACGAAGCTCTGATCCTATTCTGTCTTTATTATGGGAGTCTGGCATATGGCTCGGCAACGCCTTCAGCATTGTGGACGTTGGACCCAATACACTATTGAGGGGTCTGACTCACAGCAGATGCTTTTGGATTGACCCTCTGTACAGCCTTCTTGTGGAAGCAGGGGGTCCCTCCACTACAGACTGTGCGCCAAGAACTTCTCCTCAGCTATGTGATACACATTTACTGCTCCCTTGAGTATTCGAATTAATCTGTCCTTTCCTGGTAGGGAGATCCACCACCCACAATAGTAGCCAAGGACCATAGTCATACAGTGTCTATGCTCTGATCTTCAAATTCCCCCGCTGTTGTCCCTTCATGTATGGGCCCACAGTGTATACCTCATCCTTAGATCTGTCTCAACCTATCATATGGACCAAAGACATTTTGGACCCAATGATTTTTCGCCCCCTGTTCCTGGTGTCCTCGATGCATTTCCGGGTTCGGAAGTGGTATAGACTTACAGCTCCATGGTCGACATATGAACCGGTTTTCCCTAGATTCATGCAAGGTGCAGCGAACTACACTCCCTGTCGAACAGATGAGAATATTGTCAACGCTCTTGGCTGCACTATTGAGGATCTCCTTTCTGATCTCCATCAGACTGGACAGCCGGTCATTTATGTCTGGAACACAGGTTATATTGGGATCCCAGAGAATGAACATGCCAACCAGTTTTCCTGGTTGGGTACCAGGATACCAACTTTGGAGATAGGGGTACTGGGACAAGACCTTTGGCCGACTCTATAACGTCTATTATTGTAGTCTTTGAGCACAGATAGGTGTGCCCTGGTTTCTCCATACAAACTACGACCAATAAAGGGGACCATGGCCATGTAGCAGCCTTTCCTCCATGCCTATCACATGGAATCTACCGTTTTCTGTCGGCTTTGAATTGACTATACTTGGCTGACCCATGGCCACATCCTACAATGTGAGGATTCACCCCATTGCCTGTGTGGTACCTATCCAATGATGGCCTACATCCTGCTGGACTGATCCAACTTGTCCACCTTATGGCAAAACGTTAAATTTACTGACATACTACCTCTGGCGACAGTGGTTGACGCCAAAGCAACTGATCTGATTCTATGCTTTCCATGAAGGGTTTTCTACTTGTCTCTGTGAGATAGGGCACCTTCGCATCTTGTGGCTTCTGCTTCAACTCTGGGGGGCATACGAAATCCTTGCTCGGTGGTCTAGCCTGGCCCCTGCCCTTCCTACCGTTTTAATTCTTCTTATTCCTTTAACTCTGTCATCGGTTTACTGTCTCGTCGACTTTGTTATCTGTCTTGAGATTTTATCAACTTGTCCATATCGCCAGCTTTCTTGTGATAATGGATGGCGAGGACAGACCAGTCAGATGTAGAGTGTGATTCTATCATCGCATAACATGTCTCAGGGACCTGCAGCTACTTTTCAGGCGGAGCAGCTCAGGTAACTGCATCCTCTTACCACTTTCTGCCTTCTACTTCCTTGTCTGTTGGTTTTCTGTGTCCATTCTCTCTGAAGACTGTTCCCAGGTTGACATATATATTACAGACGGACTGCACTCTGATGGAACAACAATTATGTATTTGTGTAGTAAACTGTCGCTGTTTCATGTGTTAATATTCAGAAGTGATAATTTTGGCAGACAACGTTACTTTTTGTGAACTACTACAAGTAAAGATGTACTGTTAGCAGCTCCACACCTCTTGTGCAGTAGCTGGAAGCAGATCTTAGTTGGTAGTCATTTCTTGTACTGCTTTACGTGGAGTGGAATTTGGGCAGCCATTAACTTTAAACAGTAGTTAATTACAGAAGCCTGATACTGGGATAAGTTTCTTACAATAAATACCACTTAAAACAAGTAACAGACAGTATGTCGCCACCTAATGTATGATCCAAAGTGCCAAAACTTACTTTACACGACGATACTGGTTTATTAAGGAGCCTAATTTTCATAAGTTATATCTGGCGTCAAATTGGGTAACTCTCGTTTCGCACTACTTCCCGCAAACGTGACGTCATTTTGATGTCACACACAACGTCGGCGACCACATGATCGGCTACCGACTTTCGTTAACGTTCGACAAGGGCTTCTCACTTAATGCATGCGTACCGGAGATTTACAAAAACAAGTCATTCTTGTAATGGTTGTTTATATTTATTGCTACGATAAAATGTCACATAATCATTTATCGACGGTTAATGTCTTCACGTGAGGGTGCTCTCTCAGGAGTGAGTTGTTGTCATCAATAATTTACAAATTAAGCATGAATCACACTTGTATTATAATTTTCAGTATTCTGTTTAAATGTAATGGAGTAATGCAAATTTATCACAAACACGTCACCGTTATCATTAAATGTTACTTAACACATCAACGATTTAAGCCTTCAAGATTGAATATGATAACTAAGACAGGAGGCAAACATCGCACGACTAAGTGCTAGTGTAATGGTTAACGGCGTGGATGCTGGAATCAAAATCTCTGGCTTCGCATCGTACCATATAAAAATATCTTTTTCATGTTAACATTGTTAGCACATTCTGCGACTTTTTTATGATTGTAATACAAGTATGCTCTGCAATATTTGCTGTTATTTACATTCTATTTCATATGAGAAAGAAGGATGAAAAAATAGATGAATATGGAGTGATTTCCGAGTGTGTGTTTAGGCAGGAACTTAAGAGGACAGCTTAATTGCTGCGAGTGAATCGAGGAGCCCAACATTACATGAGTCATTGTTACAAAGTCGACAACCGATGATGTGGTCATTGATATTGCGCGTGACATCAAACTGACGTCACGTTTGCAGGAAGTGTTGTAAACGAGTGTGAGTCGTGAAATATATGCGACAAGGAAGAATATGATTGTTATTGATGCTCGTTTCATTTGCAGCAATTTAAGCTTTCCTCTTACGTTCCTGCTTAACCATACACTCGGGAATCGCTTCATATTTATTTAGACCTTCGTTCTCAAATCAGATGGAATTTAAATAACATCGAATACTGCAGAACACAGTTGCATTGCATTCATAAGAAAGTCCCAGAACACATTAACAACGTTAACGTGAAAACAAATAGTGGCTTATGACGGAATGCATAGCCACAGCTGGTGATTCCAGAATCGACGACGTTATCAATTACACTAGCACTTAGTCAGGAGATATTTGTCTCCTGCCTTGGTTATCATATTCGTTCTGAAGGCTTATATAATTATTGATGCGTTATTAAGTGAATATAATGATAATGGTGTCTTGTTTGTGATAAATTTTCAATCCTCCGTTACCTTGATTCAGCATACTGCGAATTATAACAGAAGTGCGTTTCATGCTTAATTTATAAATTACTGACGATAACAAGTCACTCCTGAGAGAGAGAAGTATTAACCGTCGATAAATGATTATGTGACATTTTATTACACCAAAAATATGATAAACTATTCCAAGAATTATGTGTTTTTGCTAATCTCCGGTGCGAGCGCACAAGTCTTGTGAGAGGGCAGTATCGAATGTTGAAGAAAGTCGATAGCCGATCATGCGGTCGTCACGTCTGAGGGAAATGTTATGAAACGATTGTTATCCAACTGCACTGAGAGTACTCAGTTCTGTTAAGGCTTTCTACGTTGACTCTTCCCCGAGAATAGTCGAACCGCGAGTAACTTAACCACCTGTAAAACCATTTACCATAGAGCGATACCATTACTTTTAACAATTAAATAAGTTTTTAAGTTTTCTCGTGACTGGCTGTTATCAAAGTAGTCTTTGCAGACCGAGCCGCTCGTGTTATCTGCACACGGTGAGTAGCATCTTTCCAGCTCACGTTTGAATTTCAGCCGCGCATTAGCACTGGTACATTGTAATGTATGGTTCGAGAGGACACATGTGAGCAACATATAATAATATCATCAAACACACATTCTGCAAATATAGCCACTGCGATTAAATTAGATTAGATTATATTCATTTTTCATTCTATTGACCCAAAAATGACGTGATTCTCATGGGTGTAGAACAACTCAGAAAGTAAAACATAAAAAATAAAACATTTCAGTATAATACTCACTACCCTGATCATTTGTCAGGAGAATGTTAAAATAGGTGAATACCTTACAGTAAACTGGAATTGCTAATATCTGCAGAAGTAATTCACTGTCAGAATGAAGCAGAGTTATGTTCTTTTAATAGATTTATCGTACACAAAATATCTAATCTTGTCCGTTGTGACCAAGTGCGACAATATGATAAGACGAAACAGACTACTGTGGCGACACTTCAAATAATACAGTTTCAGATTAAGTTTATCCAGTATGGATATTTTAGAACTAGTGACTGTTAATTAAATGTAAATACATAAAACTGCAACCAGTCACTGTTTTTTGAATAATTATTTATTATTCCATGAACCAATTTTCGAACCTTTTCAGGTTCATATTCAGATGGTTTCTCGAAGTTACATTATTACTTTTAACATAATGCATTGTGTTAGGAGTAATGATGTAACTTCCAGAAACCTGTAAAGGTTGTTAAACAAAGTGATTGGTTGCAGTTTTATGTATTTACGTTATACAGTTTCCTCTTGTCGCGTCACACCCTTTATCTCCTTAACCTCAATCCAGTCGAACCCAATTAACTTGAAGAAAATCGTCTATTGACACATAGCACGGATTCAGGAAATATCGTTCTTGTGAAACACAGCTAGCTCTTTATTCACACAAGTAATGAGTGCTATCGACGGCGGATCTAAAACTGATTCCATATTTCTAATTTTTGCAGAAGCCTTTTGACACTGTTCCTCACAAGTGACTTCTAATCAGACTTTGTGCTTATGAAATATCGTCTTAATTCTGCCAAGAAATTCGTAATTTCCTATCAGAAAGGCCTCAGTTCGTAGTAACTGATGGAAAGTCATCGAGTAGACTAAGGTGATATCTTGGCATTCTCAATGAAGTGTTAAAGGCTCTCTGTTGTTCCTGATTTATATAGGTCTAGGCAGTTTAGGGAACAATCTGAGCATTTCTCTTACAATGTATGAAGATCATACTGTCGTTTACCATCTAGGAAAGTCATGAGAAGAACAAAACAATTGCAAAATGATTTAGGCAAGATATGTATGCGGTGTGAAAAGCGACAATTCACTCTACTGCAAAGTGCGAGGTCATCCATATGAGTGCTAAAAGAAATTCGTTAAATTTTGGTAGCACGTTAAATCATGCATATCTATCAGTTCAGCTAAACACCTAGGGATTCCAATTACAAAGAACGTAAACTGAACGACCATGCAAATAATATTGTGTGGAAGGCGAACCAAAGACTATACTTCATTGCCTGAACTCTTAAAATATGCAACAGATTTTCTAAAGGGAAAGTTAAGAAGGGCAGCTTGTTTTGTACTATCGTGAAATAGGGGAGATGATGCCACAATATAGTGCCACGGATATAATACGAGAGTTGAGAAGGTCTAAGTGGATAATACTGTAATCTTTACCGGACAGAAATTCCGTGTAGTTCCTTTCAGCGCAGTTTCCTTGTTAGGCGAATAGCTTTTTCGTCTTACATGGCGAGAAGATACTGATGTTATGATCTTCTAGTATTTAACGCAGGCAATGAAAATATAGCATGTTGCTCTGATACCACTTTATTACAACGTTAATTCCTGACTTGTCATCTAGCCGCAATATTCCGAATTCGACGTTTAGCTTTTCAACTAAAGTTTGGTGCAACTTCTCTGAATTGCCTGAAAGACTGTGTGCTCTAAGCTGTATCTTCCATCCATGACGGAATAGTTGCATGTATAATTTTTATGATGCAGTAATTTATCCTTGAAACATTTCGTGAGACAGCGCGCGTTAGTTTTATTCCGGAAAACTTCTCAGTCAAACGGTACCACGTTGTTCAGAGTTATATCAAGTTAGAGAAAGCTGTTATTAGTGCAAGTGAAATTTATGTTGTCGGAGCAATGAATTTAATTTTATATATAATTTTACATCCAGTTAAGCACTGAGACGACTATTATTTTATTGACGGTTGGTTTACATACCATGCAACCAGCATCACATTACGTAGATCTCTTCATTTAAACAAGGTCTTGCAAGTACTTAAAGCACTTAGTAGCAGGTAACAGACCATACTCATGGTAAAAGATAACAATTTAATTCCTTAAGATTATCGAGGAAAAAGCTAAATAACAGCAAATACACAAATTTGTTCTGAAGTAATGTCACATTATCTTCTGTTTATAAGACGAGACTTCTAGCAGTTAAATGTGAACCAATGCTTAGTTATGGTGCTGTTGCCTGACAGACAGTCCATGATATTCTGCAGCATTTCTCCATGGAAATAGACATTCAGTTACATGTACGAGTTACGATTCCTGGAGAGGCGAGTGGTGCAGTAATAACGTTACACGCAACGCGGTCTTCAAAAGTTCGTGCTGGTGGTGGTCTGTAGACCGTCCATAATCTATTTAAGTTCTCATGATGATTTGCTTTTTTCGTTTCTGCTGATACGTACATCGGTGGCAAAATTTCTCTAATAACCACTTGTAACCTACTCAATCTTCCCTCTCGTATTTTTAGTGAACTGGTTTTGTTGTCTTTTTCTTCTCTACCACATTAAAACACATCGGTAATGACGAGAGGAAATACCAATGATACA
This sequence comes from Schistocerca gregaria, assembly GCF_023897955.1. Lineage (NCBI taxonomy): Eukaryota > Metazoa > Arthropoda > Insecta > Orthoptera > Acrididae > Schistocerca > Schistocerca gregaria. Next base: position 866,932,961 of record NC_064922.1, read on the forward strand.
AACTTTACTTTGGGGTGACAAAAGTAATGGGATAGCAATATGCACATATAGAGATGGCTTTAGCATCGAGTACACAAAGTATGAAAGGGCAGTGCATTGGCGGAGCTGTCGTGTGTGCTCAGGTGATTCATGTGAAAAGGTTGCCGACATGATTATGGCCGCACGATAGGAATTAACAGACTTCAAACGCGGAATGGTAGCTGGAGATAGATGCAGGGGACATTCAATTTTGGAAACAGTTGGGGAATTCAAAGTTCCGCGATTCACTGTACCAAGAGCGTGCCTCTCGCCACGTACAACGCTGTGACCGATGGTCTTAACTTAACGACCAAGAGCAGCGGCGTTTGCGTAGAGTTGTCAGTGTTCACAGACAAGCAACACTGTGTAAAATAACAGTAGATTTCAATGTGCGGCAAACGACGAACGTATGCGTCCGGACACTGCTTCGAAATTTGGTGTTAATGTGCTACGGCAGCAGACGGCCTTCGCGAGTGCTTTTGCTAACAGCTCGACATCGCCTGTAGCGCTTCTTCTACGTTTGTGACCAAATCGGTTGGCCCTAGACGACTGCAAAACCGTGTTCCCTCAGATGAGTCCCGATTTCATTGGTAAGAGATGGTAGGGTTCGAGTGTGGCGCAGATCCCGCAAAACCATGGACGTAATAAGGCACTGTCCAAGCTGGTGGTGCCTCCATAATGGTGGGGCTGCGTTTACATGGAATGGACTGGGTTCTGTGGTCCATCTGAACCACGTGAGACCATTTACAGCCGTTCATGGACTTCTTGTTTCCAAACAGCTATGGAATATTTATGAATGACAATGCGCCATGTCACTTGTCCACAGCTGTTCGCAACCGGTTTAAAAAAAATTGTGGACAATTCGAGACAAAGATTTGCCCACCCGGATTGCCCGACATGAATCCCATCGAACATTTACGGGTATAATCGAGATGTTGGTTCGTCCACAAAATCCTGCACCAGCAAACTTTCGCAATTATGGACGACTATAGAGGCAGCATGGCCCATTATTTCTGCAGGGCATCTTCAACGAATTGTCGAGTCAAGTCTTGTTGCGGCAAAAGGAGGTCCGGCGCAATATTAAGAGGTATCCTATGACTTTTTTGCACCTCAGTATTACTAGCAAGACATAACAGTTCACTTGCCGGCGTAAAAAGGACTGCATGGATATTATTGCTTAGCAGACCTACCTTTGTTTTTTTTGCAAATCTGAAGTACAAACGCACCTTTCAAACATGCCTGACTTACCCACAGAGCAGCTAATTACACTTTGCACGCCAGCCTGTGAATTCTCTGTACCAAAGTACTCAGAAAATAATACTTTGGGGACGTGGTTACCCTCGTAAATAAACCACAGACAAAGCCGGAAAAATCTTGATATATTGTCGAGGACCAGTGTCCTCCAGTTTCGCATGTGTACATTCTTTACAGCACTGGGGTAAAGCTGCTTCTATCAGAATTCACAGTGTACTCGCGAACGTAACTTCTGTCTCTGGGCCCGAAACCACCGATACACAAGAGAAGTTACCTATACCAGATGGCACAGCAATAATCTCCAGCCATTGTACCACGTCCGCGTGCTCAGCTGAATGATAAAGTGTTCGCCCGCTATGCAGCGGGCCCGGGTTCGATTCCCGGCCGGATTAAGATTCTCTCAGCTCATCGACTGGGTGTTGTGTTATGCTCATCATCCTTTCATCAACGTGGCGTCACCTGAAATAGGACTTGTAAACCTGCGGCCGAACTTCCCCAGATGGGGCCTCTCGATCAACACTGCGAAACTGTCATTTCATTCTACACTATCTGAGAGTGTACCAGTCGCGCGGGCCTTATACCACACACCGCCACGATAGTTTCGGAAATAACGGAACTTTCGCAACGAAAACAAAATGACTAAATTCCTTCCCTGTCGCACCAAATGGTCATCAGCAACCCTAGTTACACAACACTGAGACAACACAGTGCGGAATATTAAAGACGATCAGCTCACTTTCTTGCACTGTAGCAATGGCATTTCGACTGGCGAGAGATTTGCGCATGTGGCATCGTCTAGGTCTCTGAGAATGTCATCAAGCCAAAAACACAATCACCACTTATTTTGCCGTAACCACAGAGCCGTCTCGCGATACGCCCGCTGGCTTCAGATCGCAGCCACGCTCTCCTGAACAATGAAGCGTACTCCCGGCTGCTGCCCCACCAGGGTAAAAATAGCGTCACATTACCACCTTTAATAATTATGAACGTTTTTCATATTAGAACACCTCCGATGTTACCTCCAAGTGAGACCATTGCAGAATGATACCTGCCAGGATTTCACCTCACTCTTAACAATTAGAATCAGTAACACTACCAGGACCTAATTTTTCTCTGACTTTTTACGTTACTCTAGACTCGTCTAACCGTTGCTCCAAACAACTCAGTATTTTTGGTTTAGTACACATTTATTATCCATTCGCCAACCTTCTACACTACTGGCTATTAAAATTGCTACACCATAAAGATGATGTGCTACAGACGCGAAATTTAACCGACAGGAAGAAGATGCTGTGATATGCAAATGATTAGCTTCTCAGAGCATTCACATACTCCCGGGTTCGACTACCGGCGGGGTCAGGGATTTTCTCTGCCTCGTGATGGCTGGGTGTTGTGTGATGTCCTTAGGTTAGTTACGTTTAAGTAGTTCTAAGTTCTAGGGGACTGATGACCATCGATTTTACGTCCCATAGTGCTCAGAGCCATTTTTTAGCCATTCACACAAGGTTGGCCCCGGTGGCGACACCTACAACGTGCTGACATGAGGAATGTTTCCAACCGATTTCTCATACACAAACAGCAGTTGACCGGCGTTGCCTGGTGAAACGTTGTTGCGATGCTTCGTGTAAGGAGGAGAAATGCGTACCATTATGTTTCCGACTTTGATAAAGGTCGGATTGTAGCCTATTGCGATTGCGGTTTATCGTATCGCGACGTTGCTGCCCGCGTTGGACGAGATCCGATAACCGTTAGCAGAATATGGAATCGGTGGGTTCAGGAGGGTAATACGGAACTCCGTGCTGGATCCCAACGGCCTCGTATCACTAGCAGTGGAGATGACAGGCATCTTATCCGCATGGCTGTAACGGATCGTGCAGCCACGTCTCGATCCCTGAGTCAACAGCTGGGGACATTTGTAAGACAGCAACCATCTGCACGAACAGTTCGATGACGTTTACAGCGGCATGGACTATCAGCGCGGTGATCATGGCTCCAGTTACCCTTGACGCTGCATCATAGACAGGAGCGACTGCGATGGCGTACTCAACGACGAACTTGGGTGCACGAATGGCAAAATGTCATTTTTTTCGGATGAATCCAGGTTCTGTTTACAGCATGATGATGGTCGCATTCGTGTTTGGCGACTTCGCGGTGAACGCACATTGGAAGCGTGTATTCGTCATCGGCATACTGGCGTATCACCCGGTGTGATGGTATGGGGTGCCATTGGTTACACGCCTCGATCACCTCTTGTTCGCATTGACGGCACTTTGAACAGTGGACGTTACATTTCAGATGTTTTACGACCCGTGGCCCCACCCTTCATTCCATCGCTGCCAAACCCTACATTTCAGCAGGATAATGCACGACCGCATGTTGCAGGTCCTGTACGGGCCTTTCTGGATACAGAAAATGTTCGACTGCTGCCATGACCATCACATTCTCCAGATCTCTCACCAATTGAAAAGGTCTGGTCAATGGTGGCCGAGCAACTGGCTCGTCACAATACGCCAGTCACTACTCTTGATGAACTGTGGTATCGTGTTGAAGCTGCATGGGCAGCTGTACCTGGACACGCCATCCAAGCTCTGGCTCAATGCCTAGGCGTATGAAGGCCATTATTACGGCCAGAGGTGTTTGTTCTGATTTCTCAGGATCTATTCACCCAAATTGCGCGAAAGTGTAATCACATGTCAGTTCCAGCATAATATATTTGTCCAATGAATACCCGTTTATCATCTGCATTTCTTCTTGGTGTGGCAATTTTAGTGGCCAGTAGTGTAACTTTCCAGAAGCGGTGGCTGCGCCCGTGCACCGATGGCTTGCTTTTCTAGGCTAGTATCGCTCCACACCGCGGCACTGGTGGAGCCCAGCGGCCTTGAACATTCGTGAATTAACCCGTTCTGTGCTGTGGACGTGTATACACGTCTTGCTACGCCTTTCGCCAGGTGTTGTGGACGTGTATATGCGCGCCACTTGGGTTTTCCGACAGTGCTATGGACGACTGAGCCGCCTATCTCTCACTTCCATACCTTGATGAATAAGAAGGTTTCGAGTATTTGTCATACAAAATATTCGCCTCATTGGGTGCTATCATTTGCAAAAAACCTCATTTCTACATCCTGAACCGTTTATAAAATATGACGATTATTATGATCACATGAATCGTGATGCGCAAAGGAGTGAAAGAGCGCGATGCCCGCGACCATTCTTCGGCTATAAAACCCAGTAACTTGCAAGTAGGATTGTTTAGGTTTTTATGTTGGTAACGCCACGTAGCGCTCTGTATGAAAATCACTGACTGTGCTATGTGTAGTCTGTGGCTGATTTGCATTGTTGGAATATTTGCTATTGTAGTGTTGGGCAGTTGGATCTGAACAGCGCGTAGCGTTGTGCAGTTTGAGGTGAGCCGCCAACAGTGGTGGATGTGAATAGAGAGATGGCAGAATTTTGAGAGCGGACGATCTGAACGTGTGTCCATCAGAAAGCGTAAATTTGTAATACTGGGTACCATGAACTGATGTAACTACGCCTATCAGTAGTTAGTGCCTTCAGTAGTTAGAATCTTTTGTTTAGCTGGCAGTATTGGCGCTCGCTGTATTGCAGTAGTTCGAGTAACAAAGATTTTTGTGAGGTAAGTGATTCATGAAAGGTATAGGTTATTTTTAGTCAGGGCCATTCTTCTGTAGGGATTATTGAAAGTCAGATTGCGTTGCGCTGAAAATATTGTGTGTCAGTTTATTGATGATCAGAATAAATAAGGAGAGAAATGTCTCAGCACGTCAGTTTTGCCGGCCGCGGTGGTCTCGCGGTTCTAGACGCGCAGTCCGGAACCGTGCGACTGCTACGGTCGCAGGTTCGAATCCTGCCTCGGGTATGGATGTGTGTGATGTCCTTAGGTTAGTTAGGTTTAAGTAGTTATAAGTTCTAGGGGACTGATGACCACAGCAGCTGAGTCCCATAGTGCTCAGAGCCATTTGAACCATTTTTTTCGTTCAGTTTTGCTCAGCTGTTCGAAAATCAAATAACGTAAGAGGTTTACCAGCACAGTAATACATAATTTTCAGAAGGGGATGTTTAAAACTCCAGAACGAATGAGATATCCTTCTCCTGTAAATTAAAAATAAAATTTCTGTAACTTATCAACATTTCTATCACAGCAGTACGTCAGCGAAAATCAACCATACGCAAAGATTACGCAAAGCCTTTTTACCTCTGTGAACTCTTTAAAATTTCGTGCAGTGTTTTACTTAATTTGATGCAGCACAGTAAGTATCACGGATAAATAAAGAAATCTAGTTCTTTATCGAGTGAATTTTTTTCACCTAACAGTTTTAGAAAATGATAAGTATTTCATATCGGCTGGAACGCTGTCCTGAGAACAGGCACCAGTATTTGGCGGACAGTTCAGCCATGACAAAAGCCGCCGCTGCACGGAATACAACCGGGAACGTTTGTAGCAGCGAAAGGGTTGAGATGGAATAGCCGAACTAAAACGTAAAATGAAATTCTCTATGCAACTGGATATGCCATTACGTGCTTATATTTTCTTTAATCAGTGTAACTTACACAATTGTGGACTAGGAGTACAATGACTAGGCAGTGGACATCAGTATCGCTGCCACGTCTCATACTCATTCATGTATCTTTCATAACGTTGCTGTTGGTTATTGTTTGGGGAATTATACAATGCAGAATGACAAAAATCAGAAATAGATCTAATTTAGACTTAAATGTTTGCGAGTATTTTCTGAAAGTAATTGTCTTGAATCAGTGGTGGATACAAATGGGGGTCGCAGCCGCCCCCCTCCCCCCTCCTCTCCAAAGCCCCTTGCGGGGCAGACCGCATTGCTAACCGCGCCGCCCCTGCCTGTTAATCCGCACGCTATTCCTTCGTTTTGTTATACCGGAGCCAAGGTAACCCCTGAGGGCCGGCAACCCATATTACACCACACAGGAAGAGGATGACACGCATAAAGCTGAAATACTAACCACCTTTTCCCAAAGCTGTTTCACAGAGGAAGATCGTACTGCCGTTCCTTCTCTAAATCCTCGCACGAACGAAAAAATGGCTGACATCGAAATGAGTGTCCAAGGAATAGAAAAGCAACTGGAATCACTCAACAGAGGAAAGTACACTGGACCTGACGGGATACCAATTCGATTCTACACAGAGTACGCGAAAGAACTTGCCCCCCTTGTAACAGCCGTGTACCGCAAGTCTCTAGAGGAACGGAAGGTTCCAAATCATTGGAATAGAGCACTGGTAGTTCCTGTTTTCAAGAAGGGTCGTCGAGCAGTTTCCCAAAACGGTGGGTCTATATCTGTGACATCGATCTGTTGTAGAATTTTCGGTTTTTTTGCTCGCGTATCATGTCATTTCTGGAAACCCAGAATCTACTCTGTGGGAATCAATATGGATTCCGGAAACAGCGATCGTGTGAGACCGAACTCGCTTTATTTGTTCATGAGACCCAGAAAATATTAGATGCAGTGTCCCAGGTAGATGCCATTTTCCTTGACTTCTGTAAGGCGTTCGATACAGTTCCGCACTGTCGCCTGATAAACAAAGTAAGAGCCTACGGAATATCAGACCAGTTGTGTGTCTGGATTGAAGAGTTTTTAGAAAACAGAACACAGCATGTTGTTCTTAATGGAGAGACGTCTACAGACGTTAAAGTAACCTCTGACCTGCCACAGTGGAGTGTTATGGGACCACTGCTTTTCACAATATATATAAATGACCTAGTAGATAGTGTCGGAAGTTCCATGCGACTTTTCGCGGATGATGCTGTAGTATACAGAGAAGTTGCAGCATTAGAAAATTGCAGCAAAATGCAGGAATATCTGCAGCAGATAGGCACTTGGTGCAAGGAGTGCCAACTGACCCTTAACATAGACAAATGTAATGTATTGCGAATACATAGAAAGAAGGATCGTTTATTGTATGATTATACGAAAGCGGAACAAACACTGGTAGCAGTTACTTCTGTTAAATATCTGGGAGTATGCTTGCGGAACGATTTGAAGTGGAATGATCATATAAAATTAATTGTTGGTAAGGCGGGTGAAAGGTTGAGATTCATTGGGAGAGTCCTTAGAAAATGTAGTCCATCAACAAAGGAAAACACTCGTTCGACCTATACTTGTGTATTGCTCATCGGTGTGGGATCCGTACCAGGTCGGGTTGACAGAGGAGATAGAGAAGATCCGAAGAAGAGCGGCGCGTTTCGTCACAGGGTTATTTGGTAAGCGTGATAGCTTTACGTAGATGTTTAGCAAACTCAAGTTGCAGACTCTGCAAGAGAGGCGCACTGCATCGCGGTTTCGAGAGGTTAAGTTTCTAGATGAGGTATCGAATATATTGCCTCCCCCTATTTATACCTCCCGAGGAGATCACGAATATAAAATTAGAGAGATTCGAGCGCGCGCGGAGGCTTTTCGGCAGTCGTTCTTTCTGCGAACCATACGCGACTGGAACAGGAAAGGGAGGTAATGACAGTGGCACGTAATGTGCCCTCCGCCACACACCGTTGAGTGGCTTGCGGGGTATAAATGTAGATATAGATGCCGACCACGTGTACTGCAACCGTTGAAGATTGCCCCTTCGTCTCGGAATTGGACTGTTACTAGTGTGTGAGTGTGTTATCACGAACCTTTGTGGGAAAATAAGAAGTGAACTTTTCTTTGCCTCTATTGGGAGACTTTTTCGTTATTGTTACCTTTAGTTTGTATGTTCAGTCAGCAACCATGTGAATTTACATCAATGAAAGTTGTGTTGTGAAAAATTGCGAATTGTCAGTCTCAAGACGTTTGTTTCGTCAGTCGACTCTACTGAATCGAGTTATCGAGCAGCTGTACTTTCCTATGGAACACACGCGTCCGCATCATCGTATTTTATACGTTTCTGTCCTGCACGCAGATAGCTAGCACCTACCTACAAGAAAAGTTGTGGCCGTTCTAGTGATCTCGGTATGTTATTCTGTCGGGCATTTGTTCGAGAAAAGTCGCGAATATTCTATTGCTTTCTTGTACAGAGAACCTTCGATACGTGTATAATCAGTTTAAATAAACCTTTCTTAAACTTTGCATGTGACTTGATTATTTTTTACTAAGGTAAAAGTAAAGGTTGCTCAAGATATCTTTAGCTTTCCCTCCTTGAGGTTTTTCTTTATCCGCCACTGTCTTGAATGTAGCCGTATATGAAAGTGAAATGTGGATGATAAACAGTACAGTACTTTGTGGACTCTTAAGACTCTACATACTATTGGATGCACATTAATGTCTAAGCAATTTTAAAAAATAACATTTTTGCAAATTTTATTAGATTGTAAAACCACACTTAAAAAGAAATGTTAGTTTATGAAATTGAACTGACTTTTAAATACCCTGAGAATTGTCATCTGAATTTTCATCTTCCTCTTCGTCGACATAGCTGCCCTCTTCATGTATAAGATGATCTTCACTGTCATCGTTAGCATTATTTATGCCGCACTTCTTGAAAGATTTAACAATCTCGTCTCGCACTTCAGACTACGACTGTTTTACCCACTGTCACACTTGTTTGATTGTAGGTCGTTTTAAAGCCCCCTTCGGAGTGAATTCATGTTGGAATTCATCTGTCATCTGTTTGTTCATTTCCTCTCTCATACACACTTTAAACACTGGTTTATCGAGACGTCAAGAGGATGCAATGGTAAAGTAAGTCCTCCTGGAATAACAGCAAGTTCTGTATTTCCCTGCATCAATTTCTCTTTCACGGAATTTTTCAAATGAGTATTAAAGTGATATAGCACAAGAAGAGAAATCTTCTTCAATAAATCACCTTTCCTCTTCTGTCGCACACTGCCATAATTCATACCACCCTCGCACATCCAACCCTTGTCATGACCGTGAACAACACCTGGCGGTATTTCAGAAGGTTTGGCATTGTTTTGCGTTTGAAAATGATTGCTGGACTGAGTTAAGTACCGTCAGCACAGAAACGAAAGGACAACAGTATAGTGTATTTTTTCGTGTCCACTTGTTTTTGTAGTTACAATTTTAGCATCTTTCGTGGAAACAGTTTTGTTACTCTGCACATCAAATTTCAGAGGAGTTTCTTCCATATTCGCTATTTGGCTTAGTTCCACACTGGTTTTCTTTCGTTGTTGAATAATAAAGCGATGGAAAGATAATATTTCTCTTCACACTCTTGTGACATTTTGTGAGATATTTCGGTTTTTGTTTTGCATGCTGAGTCCATGACGCTTCATAAACCTGTAGTAGGGTGACCAACTTCTTAAAAGAAAATGAGGAAGATACTTTTATCCTTGACAAAAAATAAGGAAGATTAAGAGCACGGCGAAATTTCACCAAAAATTAAAGCACTATTTGTGAAAGATAACTGCTTAGTTACATATCGCAAATATGTACACATATTTCGCACCAGAGTTTGGCTCAGTCAGTAGTTTTATATCATATTTGGCAAATTCAAAGAATTCACTACATGTATAAGGAAAATATTGGCAATTTGCAGTTCGTATTTGATTAGGTTTCTGCTACCTCTATTCTTTACATCTGTCCACTTATTGTTCATAGGAGAAAATACTCTCTCGGTGTGAGCATTACTTCGTGGTATGCCTATAACATAACCTACCAGCTTACCCAATTTTGAACATTCACATTATTCGATTTCAGAGTTGTTAAAACTTATATCCATTTCTGGCTAACGCTACCCTCTAAAGAGACAGCACATTTAATTGCATCATTGGAACTACAAACTTCCTCATATAATTCGTCGTCATTCACGCAATCCAGCATGATACATTCCACAACCTCATGCATGTCGTAGTGAGATTAAACACTTTAAACTATCATCAAATTTCTTAACTAAGGAAGAATTTAAACATTAATAGAACTCAATGGAGTTGTTCTCACTAGTAGATTTCAAATCTGAATCAAGAACAGTGGCTAACACTTCATGAGTACCACTACCAAAACGTCCATCTTCCTTCTCTGCCTAACTGTACTAATTAGTAACTGTAGAGCTCCATGGGACGCCATAACACTAAAATCGAAATTAGCTAAATATTTTGTCTTTTTAATGAGAACATTTCCAGAATTCACAAAGAAATTAATATAAGTCTGAACAATTGTCTACTTCTGTATTTTCGTTGCAAAAATACTTTTTCAAAACTTTAGCACAGTCTGAATCATCTACGCTCTTAAAATAGCTTTTTATAGGCTCCCAATTTTTTAAAAGCCTTTCTAGAAAAGGTGTGAGAGATAACGATCCAGTGTTTACGTGTCGTGTGACTTCAGCCCATTCAACGACAACAAATTAAAAAAAAAATAGATTTTAACGTTTCCCTTCTTTTGGCAGAAGAGGAAAAGTGACTATATATTTTCAATACTAACACTTCATCATCTACATACTGCAAACAATTGCATGCACGTTTCATTGCATTATAAAGCACATGTTTAAAACACCTGGCTTTGAGAATTTTTTCAGTCTCATTACTTAATAGTTTCATGACTGAATGGTGCTTGCCGTAAGTTATATTGGCACCGCTATCACAGTATGATGATATATTACTGACATTAATATTATTTGACTTTAGTGAGTTTTTTTAACAACCCGTGGGCATCCATTTCAGTTCCATCTGCCTGCTGGAAATCCAATAGTTGTTTTGAATTCCACTGAAGGGGTCAAAATATCGCATTAAAACTGGAAACATTTTTCTGTTTAGGTGATTGGAGGCATCTGTTGCCAAAGAAAAGAACTTGCCACACTTCTTGGGGTCATTTAAAACTTCCAAAATATCCTTCACATTTCTTGGGGCCAATACGTTCATTACGCTCATTTCAGCTTTAACCTGCACGCAAATATTTTCTTTGACACATTAGATTCACTGATCACGTTTTTGAAAGTTAGATCGCACATTCCAAGCTCCTATGGCTTAGATTGTGTTCTACTGTGTGGTAGTCTAATGAATGTTCACCAGCAATGGTTTCCGTTTTCTTTTTTGCTGGCGTTTCAGCTTCATGCTCGCTGCCGATCATAAAATCGTTAAGAACAATTCACAGTAAGCACTGGCGCTGAAACGAAGTCACGTCTAACCGCCAAGCGTCGGTTGAGCATTTCTAAGATAATCGACAGATATAATGTCGATATAGAACCAGTTGTCTCTGCTGTCCAATGTTTCAATGAATTCTGAAGGTGTTCGCAAAATGCAAATGACTGAATAATATTTGTACACACTAAGAAACGTTAAAAATTGGAGAAAAACGCTCAATGAGTCTGAAAATACGGGAGCCGGGAGATAATGAAAAAATATGTTCAAATACGCGAGATCCCGGGAAATACTGGAGAGATGGGCACCCTAACCTGAGGCATCTTCACCCTTAAAAGTCCGTTAAGCTCCACTGTAGCGCTATCTTACGAGCTTGTATTTGAATAATTTTTGTATGAATGCCAATGGCATTTTGACGCGCGTTCTTGAATCCATTTCAGTACGTCATCTGCTAGTTTTGGTCATTTTTCTTTCAGTCCCCTAATGCACATTTAGTTATCCTCATATTTTTCAGTTCTTCATTACCAGCCCCCAATCGCGAATGGTTTTTTTCTGTTGGTGGAGGACCGAAATGCCGTTCAGCTGCTCTGTTTCCATGTTCTTCTGCATACGCTATTACTTTCAATTTATAACCCGCATAATATGAATATCTTCTGGTTTTTTTTGGTTACAAAACTAGCTACTGACAAAAATATTGTGCTGATACCGACAGCACAAATCACTTTCAATTCAAGTTCACTGGCACAGTAGACAGTAATGGCACATCATAAGATAGACAGTATTCTAGGTTTGTGATAACGGGACGGGACGGAGACAGTGGTAGCAATATTACACCACTGACCAAGAAGAAATGCAGATGACAAACGGGTATTCATTGGACATATATGTTATACTAAAACTGACATATGATCACATTTACACGCAATTTGGGTGCATAGATCCTGAGAAATCAGTAGCCAGAACAACCACCTCTGGCCGTAATAACGGCCATGATACGCCTGGACATTGAATCAAACAGAGCTGGGATGGCGTGTACAGGTACAGCTGCCGTTGCAGCTCGAACACGATGCCACAGTTCATCAAGAGTAGTGACTGGCGTATTGTGACGAGCCAGTTGCTCGGCCACCATTGACCAGACCTTTTCAGTTGGTGAGAGATCTGGAGAATGTGATGGCCAAGGCAGCAGTCGAACATTTTCTGTATCCAGAAAGGCCAGTACAGGACCTGCAACATGCGGTCGTGCATTATCCTGCTGAAATGTAGGGTTTCGCAGGGATCGAATGAAGGTTAGAACCACGGGTCGTAACACATCTGAAATGTAACGTCCACTGTTCAAAGTGCCGTCAATGCGAACAAGAGGTGACCGAGGCGTGTAACCAATGGCACCCCATACCATCACGCCAGGTGATACGTCAGTATGCCGATGACGAATACACGCTTCCAATGTGCGTTCACCGCGATGTCGCCAAACACTGATGCGACTATCATGATGCTTTAAACAGTACTTGGATTCATCCGAATAAATGTTTGTCGTTGAGTACGCCATCGCAGGCGCTCCTGTCTGTGATACAGCGTCAAGGGGAACCGCTGCCATGGTCTCCGAGCTGATAGTCCATGCTGCTGTAAAAGTCGTCGAACTGTTCGTGCAGATGGTTGTTGTCTTGCAAACGTCCCCATCTTTTGACTCAGGGATCGAGACGTGGCTGCACGCTCCGTTACAGCAATGCGGATAAGATGCCTGTCATCTCGACTGCTAGTGATACGAGGCCGTTGAGATCCAGCACGGCGTTCCGTATTACCACCCTCCTGAACCCATCGATTACATATTCTGCCAACAGTCATTGGATCTCGACCAACGCGAACAGCAATGTCGCGATACGGTACACCGCAATCGCGATAGGCTACAATCCGACGTTTATCAAAGTCGGAAACGTGATGGTACGCATTTCTCCTCCTTACACGAGGCATCACAACAACGTTTCACCAGGCAACGTCGGTCAACTGCTGTTTGTGTATGAGAAATCGGTTGGAAACTTTCGTCATGTCAGCACGTTGTAGGTGTCGCCACCGGCGCCAACCTTGTGTGAATGTTCTGAAAAGCTAATCATTTGCATATCACAGCATCTTCTTCCTGTCGGGTAAATTTCCCGTCTGTAGCACGTCATCTTCGTGGTGTAGCAGTTTTAATGGCCAGTAGTGTATGAATCCCCGCAATTCATGTTCGTCGCATTGGTGCACTGCTGCTGCTAGTTGAATACATTGTTCCCAGATAAAAATAGGTTCCCTGCGGCATCGAATATATGGTCTTTTTTAAGAGTGGCAAGAATTTTAAATCGAACACTGGACATTTTTATATTAATTTCGAGAATAAGGCGCACCAGAATTTTGGAGGCAATTTTTGAAGAGAAAAGCGCATATTAGTCTGTAAAGTACACAGGCAAGAACAGAGCAGAAGCTTTTGAAATATGGTGCTGCAGAAGACTGCTGAAGGTTGGTTGGGTAGATCGGAAAACTAATGGAAAGGTACTGAGTCGTATCCAGCCCTGTGCCAAGATTTCGAACTGTGTGCGTTCGGAAAGATTCTGTTGCTCAGTGTTGCACGAAGTATCTTGCAGCAAACGGAATTACTATTCTGTCCTTTTAGTAGTGAGCTCCAGTTGCTGTATAAAGCTGCCATCACTGTGTCGTATAATCAAGTCTGCTCTTTGTTGTCTCTTTCCTCCCATCGCTCTTCGTAAAGCTAGAATCACCGTGTCAATTACCGTCTGTGTGAACTTTACCACCTCCTCTACTCTTTTAAAAAAATGTACAGTTTTAATTATTATTTTGTCAATATTTTCGGTTTCCCGAGGAATCCTTTATCCATTGTTTCTGTTTTTCCCGACGATTTGTGAGTTCGGCTTCTCTAACTTCTGAAGCGAAACGCGCCGAAATTCTCGGTACTGCCTTCTACGTTCCTCGTACTCTTCCCACATGTTGGATACTTTTTGAACTTGGGCAGCACCAAGTCCCAGTCAGTCGTCTTTAAATTGCATATTGGATTCATTATCAGTGGGTTCCCTACATCATGATATCGACAAGCCTATGTGAATACTATAGCGATATTGTTACTCATCGTTAAAGTGTCGCCAATATGTCATGGTACTGCGTCAGAAGAGTTGTTGTTATTCGCAGGAATGGTTCAAATGGTTCTAAGAACTATGAAACATGACATCTGAGGTCATCAGTACCCTACACTTAGAACGACTTAAACCTAACTAACCTAGGGACATTACACACATCCATGCCCGAGGCAGGATTCGAACCTGCGGCCGTAGCAGCAGCGCCGTTTCAGACTAAAGCGCCTAGAACCGCTCGGCCACAGCTGCCGGCATTCGCAGGATTAACATTAGTATTTATCGACGTAAAGCGTGATAGTGATGGGTAGATGGGTTAAAAAACTTGAAAATGACTGGGAAACCTACCTCGTAATAGTGGTAGTCTGCTCCTTATGTCCATCTTGCTCCGCCCGTCACGTGTTATTTTGCTGCCTATGTACCAGAATTCCTCAACTTCTTCTACTTCGTGATCACCAGTCCTGATTTTAACGTTCTCGCCGTTCTCATTACATTCGTTTTTGTTCGATTTACACTCCGTCCATATTCTGTACTCATTTAACTGCTCATTCCATTCAACATGTATCGTAGTTCTTCTTCACTTTCACTGAGGATGGCAATGTCGTCATCTATTCTTATCACTGATGTCCTTTCACTTTGGATTGTAATTCCGTAGTCTTAAACCTGGACGAGAGACTACATCCCAGTCTTACACCCATTTTAATCAGAGCACGTCGTTGTTGGACTTCCATGTTATTCTTTCCTCCTGGCTCTTGTACATGTTGTATATTACCTGTCTTTCCCTATAGCTTACCCATATTTTTCTCAGAATTTCGAACACAATGCATTGTTTCACACTGTCGAACGCTTTACCTAGATCAACAAATAGTACGAACGTGTCTTCATTTTTTTATGTCTTGCTTCCATTATCAAGCGTTAAGTCAGAATCACCTCTCTGGCGCCTTTACCTTTCCTAAAGCCAAACTAATCGCCATAAAACAGAACCTCAATTTTCTTTTCCATTCGTCTGTATATTATTGTTGTCATCAGCCTGGATGCATGAGCTATTGAGATGATTGTGCGATAATTCTCGCGCTTATCGGCTCTTGAAATCTTCGTAATTGTGTGGATTATGTTTTTCCGAGAGTCTGATGGTATATCACCAAACCCAGACATTCTACACACCAACGTGAATAGCGGTCTTAAATGGTAATTAGTTGAAACCTTCAGCTGCAGACAGGTGTTGTTGATATACGTCGATGGGGACAGCTGAAAATGTGTGCCACGACCGGGACTCGAAGCCGGGATCTCCAGCTTACATGGCAGACGCTCTAACCATCTGAGCCACCGAGGTCACAGATGAATAGCCTGACTGCAGGGACTTATCCATTGCACGCTTCCCGTGAGACCCACATTACCAACTGTCTACAATCTATATACGTAATGTACCTAATAGATATTTGCTCATCCACTGATTACTCGTGCACATTAAGGTGACGATTCGAGTAAGAGTTCGGGCATCTGTGCGCATGGCCCTTGACCTTCATCTGTGCAAATGCGCATTTGTCCAGTAACCATTTTTCTTCTCCTTATAATTTGTAATATTTGTATGATAATATATCTATTTTATTTTTCAAAACTTTTCTTTTGTCATCATGATGACTCTTTATTAATAATTCTGTACTGTTCTCTATTATATAACAAACAATCTTAATAATCTTATCAGCTTAATTTATTTTTGACAGTACATTTTTAACTCCTTTAGATTTTGCTCTATTTTCTCAACAGTTTTAAAGGCATACTCTCAAACCAAAAAATTCTTCCACAGTTTTCCATTGCATTCATCTTTCATTTTTCCTACTACTTTGTTGTTAACATGTGGAATACCATAAATATTATTTTCATGATAATCACTAGTATCAAATTTATCAGTTATCGATTTCATATCTTCATAAAAATCTTCAGTTTTTATATAGTTGATATAACTGTCTGTATCTTGATAATACGACTCAATATTTCTCCATATTTCGGTTTCATTATTCTATAGTGAAAATCATACATCAGTTCTTTAGATAAGTCAAGTGGACTCTTACCAAAATAAATGGGTTTATTAAATGTTGTTTTTGTCTTACTCGTATAAATAGCAGCAAGAGTTTCATTAAATGTAATTCTTGCTTTAAAGTTTGGCTTTGCTATTAATTTATCACATTTTTCTCCATGTGACACTACTTTTATATCCACTCTATTTCTAACATTTTCTATTGTCTTGCCAAAGACCAAATTAATCATTAGATTATAGGAATCTTTTTCAAAAAAATTTTGGACTTAGTTCTCATTTCGTTATTAAAATCTACATACCTCTTCAACAATCCAGTCATATTAATTTTAAAACTCTATGTATTTTTAAAAATTTCGTTCATAATGATAAAGATTGTTTAAGATTTCTGTAGAGAACTGCATAATTATTTTTGTTTTCTAAAGTAGCTAATAATTCGCTTTCTTTAGTTCCAGGTGCTATTTTATTTTAATGAGTGAATAGCAGATATTGATGTAAATCATACAGTTCTTTTGGATATTCTAAATCAGCTTCGAAAATCTATCCAATTTTATCAGTATCTTAAGTTTACTTATTTTTGTACTAGCAAAACAATCTGGATTATCTCATTCAGATTCTCCCTAATGTAAATATTGACTCATAGCATAACTATACTAAATTATTTGCACCTAAATATGTTAGATAATTTGATATATTTTTACTATAAAAATCGTTTATATATTTAATGTTGGCTTTAATATATCTTTTACAACACTGTGACATTCCTCCTCTTACTCCCTTTTCAACAATTAGCATCATATCATAATCATGGAATAAATCAAGTGGTTGCTTAGTCGTTATCAACATTGCATCCCAAGATAACCCTGGTGGAGTAAAATACCAAGATGGATTAGATCATATGTTTTTATACAAGTTTTTCTAAAATTTTCGAATACATCAGACAGTAACAATACATCAGTTTTAAGATATAGATCATGATATTCTCCTAGATTTTTAAAATTGAATTTTCCAAACTATTTTTCCATATTTATAGTCTTCATCACTTATATCACATTCATTCAGTTTATTACAGATTTCTTCTTTTGATGATAATATTGTGTCTTCAAATATTTTCCAAGAATCCATGTACTCATATTGATATATACCTTTTCTGATCTCTAAATCAAATAACTCTTCTAGGAAAAAATTCCTAACTTTTTTCATTTGATCACTTTTCAAATTTGATGAAAGTTTATCAAGTGAAGAAGCTGTAAATTTAAGTGTCAATAAATCTCATTTTATAAATTTCCATTTTCTTACCAAAACTAGTGTACCTATCTCCAGGGTGTTTGGTGTAAAATCTATTTCTTTCCTATCATAAGAAAGTTCTTTCACAAAGAGATGCAAATTATATCCTGATAAATTATGTAAAAAATTGGTGCAAAAGTAAGATGTTTTAACCTGTAAATTTCATTTATTACATGGTAGGTTTATATATTTTCCAGTCAAATGATCATGATGACGAAACTTATGTTTTGGCGAATAATGACAGTTACACAATTTACATTTTTTCGATTTTGCATATCTTGATTGTTCTCCAGGAGATAATGGTTTCATTTCTTCAGCTTTAGAATAAATTCTTCCAACTTCTTCAATCTCTTTTTTATAAATTCAAAAAATTTCTTGTGACAATTTTGTCTTCTATAAACAACAGAATTTTTATTATGCTCACTGACATATTTAATATAATATGGGTCACATTTTTGATATTTCATTATATATGAATTTCCTTGATTTGGTTGACAGTTGTCCATATTCAGTAATAAACTTTAAAAGTTAGAATATATGATGAATGGAACTTCCAGCATGTGTTGATAATTTTTAAAACTTACATAGGAACCTTTCTCTGGCATTTCTACTTTTAATGATTTGCTAACTAACCAGCTTGAAGTGGTATTAACTAATATTTCTTTACTAGAGAAATGGAATAAACAAGTATTATGAAGAAATTTTACTTCTTAAGGTTTGTTAATTTTACTCAAAAAAGCCTAAATAAATTTTTTATACAACAATAGTGTGAATTATTTCCTTCCTTGAAATAAAAGAGATTTACATGTTTGTCTTTCTTACTTTTCATAATGCTTAATGGATACACTTGATATTTTTCATCAAACGAATAAACATTAATAGGTAGATTAATTATATTTTCAATTTTTGGAATGTGATCAAAAACTATAGGAAACTCAAAAGTTTCAAGTTTCTGATCAACATCAAAAACAACATATTTGTATTTCTGAACTCTTCCTTGATTTGTATCTACAGGACATAAACCAGATTTTATAGCTCTCAGGAAACTTTTTTGATCTTCATTTTTCACATCAGTGAAAAAAAGTTGCTGGCAAGCTACATATGGAAAGCCAGACAGAAAACCATATGATGGACTGGAAAAGGAAAAAGGTAAAAGTTTTTGGTATATCAGAACATGTAAACTTAATGACATGGAATGCCAGAGGGATATCGACAAAGGAAGGATAATTACGTAAAATATTAGAGGAGAGGAGTTGTGTTATAGCATTTATCACAGAAACAAAAAAGAAAATGAAAGGAACTAAAGATATAGAAAATTATACTACGATATACAGTGGAGCAGAAAAAAGGAAAAGAGCACAAGCTGGGGTTGTCATAATAATAAATAAAAAGATTGACAATCAGATTGATAAGCGAGCATATATACAGTATGAGATGTAAGATTTCTAAACGATATCTGGCCTGTTTAGCAGAGTATGCCCCAGAAGAAGGGAGAATGAAGGAAAGTGAGATGTTTTATGAAGCTCTAGAGAAAACACTGGATAGGATAAATAAGACTGACTATATTGTAATTGGCAGAGGTACAACCTTAACACAGACCGCTTTCTGCTACAAGCAAAAGTTTCCCTAAAGCGCTGATGGCATAAAAGACACAAAAAATCCCCAGAACAACCAAGGGAGGTATATAAAGTCTACTTATTAGAACAGGAGTCAATCAAGAATCTTTATCAAAAACGCTTAGACACAATAATGGGCACAGTTCCAGAATGAGAGAGTACTGCAAATAGTGGGAACAGATTAAGAACATATTAAGAACTGCATCCAGTGAAGCTTTAGGTAAAACGAAACACAGGAAGAAGAAAAAAGGCCATATGATTTGGACAAAAGCAATTGAGGAGGCTGTTGAAATAAATAGAAAAATATATAAAAATATCTACAACTAACTCAGGTGAATAATGAAGCATAGAAGAAGCAGATAGCAGAAGTGAAAAACTAAGCAGAAAGCTCCATCAAGATGGCTGCGATAACTTTGTTGCCAGTATCGCATATGATGTTGTTGGGCAGACAAACACTTGCATATAGAATGGCAAGACACTTGAATAACAGCGAAAAGGATGTGGCAGATATCAGTGTAATAAAGAACAAAGACTGGCTACATTATTACAAGGAAATGTGGACTGATGAAATGAACACAGAAAATGTTGAAGATCTTGAAACAAATATAGATCATCTTGAATTCTAAGAATTAGAACGTGCTGTCAGATATACAAAGAACCAAAAGGCAGTAGGAAGTGATGGCATTAATAGTGAACTAATAAAATATTCTTCAGTAGCATTTTAGAAAAGGTTCTCCAGATTTGTGAATCTTTGCTGGATAAAAAAGGAAATACCAACAGAATGGAAGATCTCACTTATAAAACCAATATGTAAGAAAGGAGACAGATGAAAATCCTAAAATTATAGTGACATATCACTGTTAAATACAGCATATAAGATCTATGCCAGAATAATAACCGAAAGACTAAAACGAATAATTGAGTACCTGCTGTCAGAAGAACAAAATGGATTCAGAAAGGGAAGAAACCGTACAGACAACATATTTATGCTACAGCAAATCATAGAAAACATAAGGAGTTCAATAAAGAAACACATTTCCTTATCATTAATTATGTAAAGGCTTTCGTTAATGAATAGACAGCTGTTGTAGGTTATTTGAACAAGAAGAGGTATATCAATACACATTGTACAGGTAGTTCAAAAGATATACGCTAATACAAGAACCCAAATAAGTGGGGATAATGAAGAAACAACAAAAGTTATTAATTTAGGCGTTTTAAAACCTTGCAGCTTCTCTCCAATGCTCTTTAATATATACATTGACGACATTATACGGCAATGGAGAATGAAACTGAAGAACTGTACATATAACTTCAAGCAAAAAGATTACATTATGACTTTGCTATTCACAGATGACCAAGTGTTAATTTCGAATAATGAAGATGGACTGCAGAGAGCTGTCTATGAACTAAACCAAACATGCCAGATACATAATATGTCAACATAAATACATATAGCAAAAGCCATGGCTTTCTGTGGAAAAAATCCAGTAAGAAAAAAATTATAGACAACAAGATTATAGAGCAAGTAGATAGATTCAAATTTCTAGCAACCACGCTGTCCTACAGTGGAGACCTAGATCAAAAAGACAAAATTGAGAAATTTAACTACCAGAAGAGCCCTCCAAAGTAAAATAAGAACAGAAACACACCTAAAATTTTATGAAGTCATGTCAGTACCAACATTACTATATAGAAGTGAATCTTGGGTAATGAAAAAGAAAGATTAAATAAGATTACAAGCCAATGACCTGAAATTCCTCAGGACACGGCAGTATACAGCAAGCTAGACTACAAAAGAAATACAGATATTAGGAAGGTTCAAATGGTTCAGTTGGCTCTGAGCACTATGTAGCTTACCATCTGAGATCATCAGTCCCCTAGAACTTAGAACTACTTATATTTATTTCACTTATTTATTTATGCATTTATTTTACCTGGCAAGATTAGGGCCTTCGGGCCCTCTCTCACACCTAACCAGGCATACTCAGATTGAACGAGTTACAGTTTCTACATAACATTAAGGACATATAACGTATTATGCAGTATTGATGTTAAAGAAAAAATAGAGATTATAACAGTAGTACAATGATAATTGTAACAATAAAAAATAATTATAACAATGAATAATAATAATAATAATAATAGTGACTATCTATATGAAAGTAAACTTACTTTTCTTTTGTGAATGTCAGTCCCATTGTTAGTTGGGAATTTTCTCGTTATGTTCTTGCAGCTTGTGAGTTATTCTCATCGAGCAGAGAGATAAGACGATAGAATGGGGTGAAAGATATATATAAGAGGTAGATAGGTTAGAGGAAGAGAAATAGAATGGTAAAATTCGAAGCTGTGATGGAGAGGAGAAAGAAAGAGATGGGAGGGGCACAACAATGGTGGCTATACCGTCCCTAATATGTAAGTTCTGAGTTCCCTCTTGAATGTTGTGTATTTCTGGATAAAACGCAGATCACAGGGGAGTGCGTTCCATAGTCGTATGGCTGAGATGGAGAATGACACGGAGAAAGATTTTGTGTTATGTAAAGGCACAGCCAAGATGCTAGACGTATCCGATCTGGTATTGCGATTGTGGAATGATGATAGGTGTTTAATGTGAGAAGATAAGTATTGGGGGCACCAGTGGCTAAGAAATCGATGAAGTAAGCACATCGTGTGGAGATCGCGTGCCTTATGTGGGCGTATCCAACCTAGCTGGGAGTGTGAAGGACTGATATGATCATACAACCGAATATTGCACATGTATCGAACGCAAGCATTCATCACTAGCTCGAGGCATCTAGAATTTTCACTATTTGTGCTGTGTTGAACTACATCGGAGTAGTAAAGATTAGGCAAGACTAGTGTTTGGACTAATTTTTGTTTAACATGGGTTGGAAATATTTTTCTAAATTTTTGAATTGCGTATAGGGAGGAGAGCAATTTCCGGCAAGCTGTGACTGTTTGTTCTTCCCAATTTAGGTGTTCATCCAAGATTATTCCAAGGTCTTTTACTGTTTTTTGGTATGGTAGTTGGGTACCATTGAGGAGTATTTTAGGGACTGTTTCGCGAAAGTACCGGCTGATTGACTTTGGATGAGATATAAGTATGAGCTGGGATTTCTTGGGGTTTAGTTTCAGACCTAGGTTCTGTGCCCATCGAGAAACAGAGCAAAGATCTGCGTTCATACTCGCTACTGCGCCAGCAATGTTTTTGGGGCTTACACTTATGTACAGTTGGATGTCGTCGGCATATAGATGGTAGTTGCAGGAGTGAATCACTGAAGAAATATCATTAATGTACAGAGAGAAGAGTAGTGGACCAAGGACGGAGCCTTGGGGAACTCCAGAGCCCACGCTTTTCCATGATGACTTTTCCGACCCACAAATGACTTGTTGACTTCTGTTTTTGAGGTAGCTGTCGAACCAGTGTATTGCGCTGTTTGAGAAATTCAGCTGTTTCATTTTAATTAGTACTATATCGAAGTCAACTGTGTCAAAAGCCTTGCTAAAGTCAAGCAGTGTTAGGATAGTAGCTTCACGTCTGTCCATAGCATGTTTAATGTCATCAGTTACTTTGATTAGTGCAGTTGCTGTACTATGGTGCTTTCGAAAGCCTGACTGATATTCGCCATGGATGTTATGAGTTTTGAGGTAATCCATCAGCTGTTCATGGACGATGTATTCTAGGGCTTTAGATATTGCAGGTAGTATGCTGATCGGCCTGTAGTCACCGAACTACTTATACCTAACTTACCTAAGGACATAAAACACATCTATGCCTAAGGCAGGATTCGAATCTGTGACCATAGTGGTTTCGGAGTTCCAGACTGTGGCGCCTAGAACCGCTCAGCCAGCCCAAACCGCTGTCAGGAAGGAATTAAATATTTTCGATATAAACATGAATGCTGACGAATACTGACAAAAATGGATATCCCATCTGTTACGAATGTACAAATCAAGATTACCACTACATTTTTCGCGATTTACTCCGCAAGGTAAAAGTTACATTGGAAGACGTGCAAAACGATGGAAGGACCAGGTGTAGCTGCAGCAGGCCGAGGGAGAGACTAATGCATGACGGAAGAAGAAGAAGAAGAAGAAGAACGTGTGCTATGGAAACAATCACATATTTGTTTTGGATTTAAATTAGTTATTACAGCTTTGGTGACGAAGTCTCGAAGACTGGCGTGGGAAGTACACGGTCACACTGACGTTATACAGACATAACAACAAGTCCTCGTTTGAAGCAACAGCTACACCGCAGTAGTTCATACACATATCTATAGCCTGGTGCAGAGCAAAACTATTGCCAGATCTGGTAGTGGTGTTCTGAAATTATAGGCTGTAACATCAGTAACCAAAGGAATTTCTAACAGGTCTGGAGGTGCGCTCTGATAGTATAAATATTAACTTCGAAAAACAGAAAATCCGGATTTGCGTCTCAGTCCAGCACAAATGTTCGTATATTAGAGCGTATGTTTTTTGCTTCCGTAGCTCAAGCTGCAAACGGTTGTATCTGGAAGATCTAAGAATATACTGTATGTGTTTTATTTATATATTTTTTCATATAAGTTGAATTCAAATTTTTTTAAAAATGCAAACGGATTTTTCGATCTGGATGGAACTCATGTTATTTACATGTACAGAAAAACAAATGTTTATAATTTCAGAGAAATTGAATGATTTATTTACGAGAAAGAGTTTCATAAATTGAGGAAGTCAGTAACGCGTTGGTCCACCTCTGGCCCTTGTATATGAAGTTATTCGGCTTGGCATGGAGTGGTAGAGTTGTTGGATGTTCTCTTGAATGATATTGTGCCAAATGGTCAAAATCCCGAGAAGCTCCAAACGTTCTTAATTGGGAAGAGATCCGGTCACCTTGTAGACCAGGAGAAGGGTTTGGCAAGCACGGAGGTAAGCAGTGAAAACTCCCGCCTTGTGCGGGTGGTTATTATCTTACTGAAATGTAAGCCGAGGATGGTTTGCCAAGAAGGGCAACAAAACCGAGCGTAGAATATCGTCGACGTACCGCAGTGCTGTAAGGGTGCCGCGAATAACAGCCATAGGGGTTCGGCTAAGAAAAGGAATGGCAACCCAATCCATCACTCCTGGCTGAAGGGCCGTATGGAGGGCGACAGGCATGTTGGTATCCCACAGCTTCGCCAGACACTCTTCTGCTTGGAATCTCATTTACTGGAGTGGAATTACCTTCAGTGATGAGTCCCACTTCTAGCTCAGTCGCAGTATCCAGTGAAGACGTATCTGGAGATCCACAGGACAGCGGTTGGATGTATCTTGTATGTTAACTGGCGACCTAGAAATAACCGAGAGGCTCCATCCCTGCCACAGCTGCAGTGGTCCACAACCCAACTATGACTACCACAGTCCACTTCACCCCTCCTCCGCCCCACACCGAACCCAGGGTTATTGTGCGGTTCGCCCCCCCCCCCCCCCCCCATCGTGAACGTCTCACACCAGACAAGTGTAGCTCCAGTGTTCAATGTTTGTGTGGTAGAATAATGGTGGTGTATGCGTACGTGGAGAACTTGTTTGCGCAGCAATCGCCGACATAGTGTAGCTGAGGCGGAATAAGGGGAACCAGCCCGCATTCGCCGAGGCAGATGGAAAACCGCCTAAATACCATCCACAGACTTACCAGCTCACCAGACCTCGACACAAGTTCGCCGGGCGGATTCGTGCCGGGGATCAGGCGCTCCTTCCCTCTCCGGAAAGCCGTGCGTTAGACCGCTCGGCTAATCGGGCTGGCGGCGACAGCGTTGGGATACCAGAATGACTGTCGTCCACCAAACGGGCCAACAACGACGAGTGATGGTCAATGCGAAATTTCTTTTCATAGCAGGTCCCGTTTGGCTATCATCCGCGGCAGCCTTGCACCACAGCTGCACCTCGACGGTATTCTACGGCCAGTTTTGTTGTCTTCCATGGCAAGCTATGCTAGGGTTACATGTCAGGAATACAAAACCCATTCACACATGGTGAGTTTCTACGACTCGTCTTCGTGCTGTTCAGACCCTACCTCGGTCTACAAGCTCTAAATTTATAGCGGACTTAGGTGCGAGATGCCTATAACAGTTTCCACAACGAAACGTTATCTCGAAACCTGGTAGAAAATCTGAAGAGATTCTGGTCGTATGTGAAGTACGTTAGCGGCAAGAAACAATCAATGCCTTCCCTGCTCGATAGCAATGGAGATACAATTGAAGACAGTGCTGCCAAAGCAGAGTTACTAAACACAGCCTTCCGAAATGCCTTCACAAAAGAAGACGAAGTAAATATTCCGGAACTCGAATCGAGAACAACTGCTAACATGAGTAACGCAGAAGTAAATATCCTCGTAGTAGAGAAGAAACTTAAATCACTTAATAAAAGCAAGTCTTCTGGTCCAGAGGGTACATCAATTAGGTTGCTTTTGGAGTATGCTGATGCATTAGCTCCATACTTAAAAATCATATACAACCGTTCGGTCGACGAAAGATCCGTACCTAAACACTGGAAAGTTGCACAGGTCAGACCAATATTCAACAAAGGTAGTAGGAGCAATGCACTAAACTACAGGCCCATATCGTTAACGTCGGTACGTAGCAAGGTTTTAGAACATATATTGTGTTCGGACATTATGAATTATCTCGAAGAAAACTGTCTATTGACACACCGTCAACATGGTTCAAATGGCTCTGAGCACTATGTGACTTAACATCGGTCATGATGAACTTAGAACTACTTAAACCTAACTAACCTAAGGACATACCACACATCCTTGCCCGAGGCAGGATTCGAACGTGCGACCGTAGAGGTAGCGTGGTTCCAAACTGAAGCGCCTAGAACCGCTCGTCCACACCAGCCTGCCCGTCAACATGGGTTTAGAAAACATCGTTCCTGTGAAACACGACTACCTCTTTATTCACATAAAGTGTTGAGTGCCATTGACAAGGCATTTCAGATCGATTCCGTATTTGTGGATTTCCGGAAGGCTTTTGACGCTGTACCACACAAGCGGCTCGTAGTGGAATTGCGTGCTTATGGAATATCGTCTCAGTTATGTGACTGGATTTGTGATTTCCTGTTAGGGACGCCACAGTTCATAGTAATTGACGGAAAGTCATAGAGTGAAACAGAAGTGATTTCTTGGGTTCCCCAGTGTAGTGTTATAGGCCCTTTGCTGTTCCTTCTCTATATAAACGATTTGGGAGACAATCTGAGCAGCCGTCTTCGGTTGTTTACAGATGACGCTATCGTTTATCGACTAATAAACTTATCAGAAGATCAAAACAAACTGCAAAACGATTTAGAAAAATATGTCAATGGTGCGAAAAGTGGCAGTTGACCATCAATAACGAAAAGTGTGAGGTCATCCACATGAGTGCTAAAAGGAACTCGTTAAACTTCGGTTACACGATAAACCAGTCTAATCTAAAAGCTATAAATTCAAGTAAATACCTAGGTATTACAATTAAAAACAACTTAAATTGGAAGGAACACATGGAAAATGTTGTAGGGAAGGCTAACCAAAGACTGCGTTTTATTGGCAGGACACTTAGAAAATGTAACAGACCTACTAAGGAGACTGCCTACACTACGCTAGTCCGTCCTCTTTTAGAATACTACTGCGCGGTATGGGATCCTTACCAGATAGGACTGACGGAATAGATCGAAAAAGTTCAAGGAAAGGCAGCACGTCTTGTATTATCGCGAAATATGGGAGGGAATGTCACAGAAAAGATACAGAATTTGGGCTGGAAATCGTTAAAAGGAAGGCGATTTTCGTTGCGACGGAATCTTCTCACGAAGTTCCAATCACCAACTTTCTCCTCCGAATGTGAAAATATTTCTTTGGCTCCGACCTACATAGGGAGGAACGATCACCACGATAAAATAAGGGAAATCAGAGCTCGTACGGAAGGAAATAGGTGTTCTTTCTTTCAGCGCGCTATTCGAGACTGGAATAATAGAGAATTCTGAAGGTGGTTTGATGAACCCTCTGCCAGGCTCTTAGATGTGATTTGCAGAGTATCCATGTAGATGTAGTCCACCGGATCTCTCCCCAATTGAGATCGTTTGGCACATCACGGCAAGGACCCCCCTTCCAGGTCGGGATTTTATCTATCTAATGCGGAAATTGGACAGAATCTAGCGAGATATTCCTCAGGAGGACATTCAACAACTCTGTCAACCAATGCCAAGACGAATAACTGTCTCCATAAGGGCCAGAGGCGTGGCAATGCGTTATTGACTTGCTCAGTTTGTGAAATCAGGAATTACCAGGATCAGATAAATGACTAACATCACTTAACCTTAAACTACAACAGGGTTATATGTACAGGGTGGTCCATTGATAGTGACCGGGCTAAATATCTCACAAAATAAGCAACAAATGAAAAACCTACAAAGAACGAAACTTGTCCAGCTTGAAGGGGGAAACCAGATGGCGCTGTGGTTGGCCAGGTAGATAGCGCTGCCATTAGTCAAACGGATATCAACTGCGTTTTTTAAATAGGACCCCCCATTTTTTATTACATATTCGTGTAGTACGTAAAGAAATATGAATGTTTTAGTTAGACTACTTTCTTCGCTTTGTGATAGATGGTGCTGTAATAGTCCCAAACGTATAAGTACGTGGTATCACGTAACACTCCGCCCGTGCGGACGGTATTTGCTTCGTGATACATTACCCGTGTTAAAATGGACCGTTTACCAATTGCGGAAAAGGTCGATATCGTGTTGATGTATGGCTATTGTGATCAAAATGCCCAACCGGCGTGTGCTATGTATGATGATCGGTATCCTGGACGACATCATCCAAGTGTCCGGACCGTTCTCCGGATAGTTACGTTATTTAAGGAAACATGAAGTGTTCAGCCATATGTGAAATGTCAACCACGACCTGCAACAAAGGATGATGCCCAAGTAGGTATTTTAGCTGCTGTCGCGGCTAATCCGCACGTCAGTAGCAGACGAACTGCGCGAGAATCTGCAATCTCATAAACGTCTGTGCTCAGAACCGATTGCACCCATACCAAATTTCTACGCACCAGGAATTGCATGGTGACGACTTTGAACGTCGTGTACAGTTCTGCCACAGGGTACAAGAGAAATTACGGCACGATGACAGATTTTTTGCACGCGTTCTATTTAGCGACGAAGCGTCATTCACCAACAGCGGTAACGTAAACCGGCATAATATGCACTACTGGGCAACGTAAAATCCACGATGGCTGCGACAAGTGGATCATCAGCGACCTTGGCGTGTTAAGGTGCGGCATTATGGGAGGAAGGACAAATGGCCCCCATTTTATCGATGGCAATCTAAATGATGCATTGTATGCTGATTTTCTACGTAATGTTGTACCCGATGTTACTACAAGATGTTTCACTGCATGACAAAATGGCGATGTACTTCCAACATGATGGATGTCCGGCATATAGCTTGCGTGCGGTTGAATCGGTATTGAACAGCATATTTCATGGCAGGTGGACTGGTCGTCGAAGCAACACACCATGGCCCGCACGTCCACCGGATCTAGCGCCCCGATTTTCTTTCTCTAGGGAACGTTGAAGGATATTTGCTATCGTGATCCACCGACAACGTCTGACAATATGCGTCAGCGCATTGTCATTACGGAAGCGAACTACTCGCTGTTGAGAGGAATGTCGTTACACGTATTGCCAAATGCATTGAGGTTGACGGACATCATTTTGAGCATTTATTGCATTAATGTGGTATTTACGGGTAATCACGCTGTAACTGCATGCATTATCAGAAATGATAAGTTCACAAAGGTACATGTATCACATTGGAGCAACCGAAATAAAATGTACCTACGTTCTGTATTTTAATTTAAAAAACCTACCTGTTACCAACTGTTCCTCATAAATTGCGAGCCATATGTTTGTGAGTATTACAGCGCCATCTATCACAAAAGGAAAAAAGTGGTCCAACTAAAACATTCATATTTCTTTACGTACTACACGAATATGTAATAAAAGTGGGGGTTCCTATTTAAAAAACGCAGTTGATATCCGTTTGACCTATAGCAGCGCCATCTAGCGAGCCAACCATAGCGCCATCTGGTTTCCCCCCTAAAACTAGACAAGTTTCGTTCTTTGTAGTTTTTTCGTTTGACGCTTCTTTCGTGAGATATTTGGCTCGGTCACGATCAATGGACCACCCTGTATATATATATATAGGCACTGTACCACACAAGCGGCTCGGAGTGAAATTACAGGCGTATGGAACATCGTCTCAGTTATGTGACTGGATTTGTGATTTCCTGTCAGAGAGGTCACAGTTCGTAGCAATATATAACAACAGGTCCCCTTCGAAAAACGGGTATAAAAATTGAAGTTCATTTGTCATTAAAGGCATGAAGGCGTTCAAAATGGTGAATGAGACAGCATTTTAGTTACAATAAGAACAACCTCAAAATAAATTCGAGAAATATTTACCTTTTTAAATTACACAATTTTAAATAAACCAGCCAATTAAAGCAGTTCTTGATAAAATTCCTCAAGCTAATTCAATCCCGAGACATTAGGTGGAGCCCCAAAAGATAAATATTAACATAGGTAACAATAGGCCTTTAGGGATTACTCAAAAGGCTTACACCAAAAACTTTTTACAGCGGAACTTAGAGCAAGGGTGCAGAATGTATTAAAAATTCAAGGAAAAATTTCTTGTGGTTCAAATGGTTCAAATGGCTCTGAGCACTATGGGACTTAACTTCTGAGGTCATCAGTCCCCTATAACTTAGAACTACTTAAACCTAACTAACCTAAGGACGTCACACACGACCATGCCCGAGGCAGGATTCGAACCTGCGACCGTATCTGTCGCGCGGTTCCAGACTGTAGCGCCTAGAACCGCTCGCCCACCCCGGCCGCCAATTTCTTGTGCAAAGCCAGTTAATGAAAGGCCTCTTGGCCGACAGCAAAGTCTGGTGTACTGAGCAAGTCAGATAACATAAGATACTCAACTTGAGCCCAGACAGCCAGGACACGCCACTGCAAACAAATAAGCCGCTCTAAGAAGTTCTCGAGAGCCGTACACACACCGCCGCAAGAAGCGCCGGTACAGAACACTCTCCCAGCAACTTAGTAAGTGTTGTTAACAAACAAGAAAGTTAAGTGTCCGACTTGATTATACTACAAGTAACGTTATGGTTTAAACATGACGGCACTTATAAAGTCTTTCCAGTAAGTTGATACGCCCCAGGAAATAAGCTACGCTAACGCAGTACTACCGAAAGGATCTGAAAGGAATATAAATAACAACTCGCTAGGGCCTTACCATTAGGTGGAG
Source organism: Schistocerca gregaria (assembly GCF_023897955.1). Lineage (NCBI taxonomy): Eukaryota > Metazoa > Arthropoda > Insecta > Orthoptera > Acrididae > Schistocerca > Schistocerca gregaria. The sequence goes on from NC_064922.1 coordinate 866,963,656, forward strand.
ATCACAAAACGCTTAAAGGACTGGATAATAGTGATTCCAGACAGCCCACCAGCTTCTGAAACATCGCGAAAACAAAGATTAAAAAACAGCTGGATGAAGGCGTAGGCCACTGATACAGCTATGCGTGAGAACTGGACACATTACATAACCGTAACAACATTAACCACAGCAAATTTTTTGAGAGAGGACACTGGCCAGCAGACTAACACAAGATACTTTACAATCACACAGAGTAGCCAATGCAGTACACTAGTCCTAGATGATGATATTTGATTTGTGCGAGGTTACACACGCCAGTACCAATTCCCAGCCGGCCGCTGTGGCCGAGCGGTTCTAGGGGGTTCAGTGTGAAACCGCGCTGCTGGTACGGTCGCAGGTTAGAATCCTGGATGTGTGTGATGTCCTTAGGTTAGTTAGGTTTAAGTAGTTCTCAAGTCTAGAGGACTGTTGATATCATATGTTAAGTCCCATAGTGCTTAGAGCCTTTTGAAACATCCCCTTAGAAAAATTTATGAATTACTGTGCTTGTATACTCCTTACGTTATTTGATTTTCAAACAGCTGAGCTGAACTGAACGTACTCAGACATTTCTCTCTTTACTTATTCTGATCAACACTAAACTGACAGACAATATTTTTAGCGCAACGCAATCTGACTTTCAATAATCCCTACAAAAGAATGGCCCTGACTAACAATAACTTGTACTTCCATGAATCACTTACCTCACAAAAATCTTCGTTACACCAACTACTGCCAGATAAATAAAAGATTCTAACTACTGAAGGCACCAACTACTGATAGGCATACTTAGCAAATGAAAGATTTTGATGGGGAAGAAACAATGTATTTACCTTAATAGTGTTCAAAAGTCATAATATACAGGGTGTTACAAAAAGGTACTGCCAAACTTTCAGGAAACATTCCTCACACACAAATAAAGAAAAAATGTTATGTGGACATGTGTCCGGAAACGCTTAATTTCCATATTAACGCTTATTTTATTTTCGTCCACCTACCCTCAATGGAGCACGTTATCATGATTTCATACGGGATACTCTACCTTTGCTGCTAGAACATGTGCTTTTCAAGTACGACGCAACATGTGGTTCATACACGATGGAGCTCCTGCACATTTCAGTCGAAGTGTTCGTACGCTTCTCAACAACAGATTCGGTGACCGATGGATTGGTAGAGGCGGACCAATTCCATGGCCTCCACGCTCTCCTGACCTCAACCCTCTTGACTTTCATTTATGGGGGCATTTGAAAGCTCTTGTCTACGCAACCCTGTTACCAAATGTAGAGACTCTTCGTGCTCGTATTGTGGACGGCTGTGATACAATACACCATTCTCCAGGGCTGCATCAGCGCATCAGGGATTCCATGCGACGGAGGGTGGATGCATGATGTATCCTTGCTAACGGAGGACATTTTGAACATTTCCTGTAACAAAGTGTTTGAAGTCACGCTGGTACGTTCTGTTGCTGTGTGTTTCCATTCCATGATTAGTGTAATTTGAAGAGAAGTAATAAAATGAGCTCTAACATGTCCACATAACATATTTTATTTCTTTGTGTGTGAGGAATGTTTCCTGAAAGTTTGGCCGCACCTTTTTGTAACACCCTGTATATATCAATCCATGACATCAAGCCTTACAAATTTATTGTCTCTGATGGACACACGTCCATATCATCCGCTCTCAAAACTCCGACCTTCTTCCCACATCCACCACTGCTAGCGGCTCACCTCCGACTGCGCAACGCTACACGCTGTTAACATCCAACTACCCAACACTACAATAGCGAATATTCCAACAATGCCAACCAGCCACAGACTGCAGACAGCACAGCCAGTGATTTTCGTACTGAGCGCTACGTGGCGTTACCAACAAAAAAACCTAAACAGCCTACTTACACTTTTGAACCGATTTCCAATGTTTTCACAGCCCAGTCACGCCCCTTTCCGTGAATGATGATGAAACGATGAAGACACCCAGTCTTTGGGCGGAGAAAATCCGCGACACGGCCGGGAATTGAACTTAGAACCCCGTGATCCAGAGGCAGCAACGCCAGCCACTACACCACTAGCCGTGGACGCTAGGCCCAGAATCGCGGGTACGAATAGTAATGCGTGCATGACGACTCAAAGAAAACAAACACGAGCATTTGCTCAAACAGCTTCCGGAGGGGGAAATCGCTGCCCCTAAGAGATCGTGACGATCTGCACCGCGTGTCCGTTGCCCTAAGCACTGCTTTAAAAAAAGAAATGGCTCTGAGCACTATGGGACTTATCATTTATGGTCATCAGTCCGCTAGAACTTAGAACTACTTAAACCTAACTAACCTGAGGACATCACACACATCCATGCCCGAGGCAGGATTCGAACCTGCGACCGTAGCAGTCCCGCGGTTCCGGACTGAGCGCCTGAACCGCTAGACCACCGCGGCCGGCAGCACTGCTTTCGCCACCGGCTCCGCAGTGTGCGAGAACTACCCGTCAACTGCCTGCGAGGCGCTCTTCGAGGTCTTCCCCTAAACGCTTCCGAAGAGTAGACGAGGCAGCGATAATCGTACAAGGGAGTGACCCGCGGCCCCTGCTGAGACACCAGCTAAAAGTTATCGATAGTGCGAACGTAAAATGGCCGTCACAGCTCCATTTACGAAGCTCTTTCTCCAGAATTAACCATCCAGTTTTTCTGAAATTGTAATCTTTTGTCTGTTTATAAATGTACACCGCATCTACCGATTTCCGTCTGAACCGTAAATTTACTTTCAAATCCTTTTTCTTAAGAATTTACTTTATTTACTAGCGATTCATCAAGAACATTTAATCACACGATGTGAGCGTGGAAGTAGTTGCCAATGGGTAATTGACGAAAGAAATTAATTTTATAAATGGAAATTTTATTCCTAAAAGACCTTTTTTTGGAAACATTTAAAATTATAATCAGAAAACACCCTGTAAATATCAAGTTACAGTTTATTCAGAGGGAGAAATAACAATTTTTTTTTGATAGTGTGAGCTTTTGGGCTGAGAACATTGCCACCCCCTTTTAACACGGCCGTAGTCACGACCGCTCACAACAACCTCTGAAAGACTACGCTGGTGCAAATCTGCAACACACCAGATTACTTTAAACTAAAAATTTTAACAACTCACACAAACACATAAACTATGCACCCCGTTAGAGAGATGGAAATGGTACAAACACTCACATTAAAAATTATTTGCCACCGAAAGTGCAACTTGGTTTGTAAAAGAACTCTTACGGTGGACGAGTGGCAACTTTATACAGGGTGAGTCACCTAACATTACCGCTGGATATATTTCGTAAACCACATCAAATACTGACGAATCGATTCCACAGACCGAACGTGAGGAGAGGGGCTGGTGTAATTGTTTAATACAAACCATACAAAAATGCACGGAAGTATGTTTTTTTAACACAAACCAACGTTTTCTTAAATGGAACCCCGTTAGTTTTGTTAGCACATCTAAACATATAAACAAATACGTAATCAGTGCATTGTAAAATGTTAATTACATCCGGAGATATTGTAACCTAAAGTTGACGCTTGAGTACCACTCCTCCGCTGTTCGATCGTATGTATCGGAGAGCACCGAATTACGTAGGGATCCAGAGGGAACGGTGATGGACCTTAGGTACAGAAGAGACTGGAACAGCACATTACGTCCACATGCTAACACCTTTTTAATGGTCTTTTTCACTGACGCACTTGTACATTACCATGAGGGGTGAGGTTACACGTACACTCGTGGTTTCCGTTTTCAATTACGGAGTGGAATAGAGTGTGTCCCGACATGTCAGGCCAATAGATGTTCAATGTGGTGGCCATCATTTGCTGCACACAATTGCAATCTCTGGCATAATGAATGCTGTATACGCCGCAGTACATCTGGTGCAATGTCGCCGCAGGCTGCCACAATTCGTTGTTTCATATCCTCTGGGGTTGTAGGCACATCACGGTACACATTCTCCTTTAACGTACCCCACAGAAAGAAGTCCAGAGGTGTAAGATCAGGAAAACGGGCTGGCCAATTTATGCGTCCTCCACGTCCTATGAAACGCCCGTCGAACATCCTGTCAAGGGTCAGCCTAGTGTTAATTCCGGAATGTGCAGGTGCACCATCATGCTGATACCAAATACGTCGACGCGTTTCCAATGGGGCATTTTCGAGCAACGTTGGCAGATCATTCTGTAGAAACGCGATGTATGTTGTAGCTGTTTGAGTCCCTGCAATGAAGTGAGGACCAATGGGGTGGTCGCCAATGATTCCGCACCATACATTTACAGTCCACGGTCGCTGTCGCTCTACCTGTCTGAGCCAGCGAGGATTGTCCACGGACCAGTAATGCATGTTCCGTAGAATCACTGCCCCGTGGTTTGTGAAACCCGCTTCATCGGTAAACAGGTAGAACTGCAACGCATTCTCTGTTAATGCCCATTGACAGAATTGCACTCGATGATTAAAGTCATCACCATGTAATTGCTGATGTAGCGACACATGAAACGGGTGAAAGCGGTGACGATGCAGTGTGCGCATGACACTACTTTGACTCAGTCCACCGGCTCTCACAGTGTCCCGTGTACTCATGTGTGGGTTCATGGCAACAGCAGCTAACACACCAACTGCACCCGCTTCTCCTGTGACGGGCCTGTTACGGACTCGTTTGAGTGCTACGACCATACCTGTTGCATACAGTTGGCGGCAGATGTTTTGCAATGTGTGGCACGTTGGATACTCTCCGTCCGGGTACAGTTCTGCATACACCCTGCAGGCTTCAGCTGCATTTCGTCGACACTCGCCATAGATGAGTATTATCTCCACCTTTTCAGAGTTCGAATACACCATGGTCACAGTTCCTACAACACTACACTATCACAGACATCTGGTAACACGGTGTACTACAGTTGGTCTGCGTGTGGGGACGAATGCAGAATAACAATAGCTACATGCGGACACTGCGACAGCTAGACCAAACGACAACAGTGCACTACAGCCACACTCGTAAACACGGTCGTCATCGTAAACATGTCCCTGCAGATGCTGCTCGCCGACCGTGGCCCGTGTTTGTTACAACACGCAACTGAATGTCGGAGGTTTCAAGCGTCAAGTTTAGATTACAATATCTCTGGATGTAATTAACATTTTACAATGCAACAAACGACACTGATTACGTATTTGTTTATGTGTTCAGATGTGCTAACAAAACTAACGTGGTTCCATTAAAAAAAACCTAGGTTTGTGTTAAAAAAACATAAAAACATACTTCCGTGCATTTTTGTATGGTTTGTATTAAACAATTACACTATCCCCTCTCCTCCCATTCGGTCTGTGGAATCGGTTCGTCAGTATTTGATGTGGTTTACGAAATATATCCAGCGGTAACGTTAGGTGACTCACCCTGTATACTAAAATGACCATTTAAATAAAATTCATGAAATGCAGTTTTACATAAAATGTACCAACATGCTCTACATTACACATATACCACCTCGCAAGATGATAGGCATGATAAAAACATATTTCAGGAGTTCGGTCTTTACACCTTAAGCAATATATTCGCAAACACTGAATCCGACAAACATGATAGAGGCAGCTATTAATGAACGGCAGACCGACAGACAGACAGACTGCCTAACAAATGCGGACGAGAGACAAACGAGCGAGCTGGCGACGAGAGACTGACCAAGAAAACAAGTAGAATTTAACAAGTAACTGAAACAACATATCGCCGGCCGTGGTGGCCGTGTGGTTCTCGGCGCTACAGTCTGGAACTGCAGAACCGCTACGGTCGCAGGTTCGAATCCTGCCTCGGGCATGGATGTGTGTGATGTCCTTAGGTTAGTTAGGTTCAAGTAGTTCTAAGTTCTAGGGGACTGATGACCTCAGAAGTTAAGTCCCATAGTGCTCAGAGCCATTTGAACCAAACAACATATACGAATTATTTAACTTCTAATAACTGCGATTTTTGGCGAAGACCTGGCGCAGCAACCCCAAAACGCTCTCCCGAACCGTCAACTGCCAGCCGCTTCAACGGACGCAGGAAGGCGTGCCGATCTCCTGTCTCACGGCGTCGCAGCTCGCACCGTCCAGACGGACGTCTTGGGTTGACTCCTGTTGCTCTCGTGACGGCCGCGAAGCCACTATCCCTCGCTACACTGCGCGGCCCACCGGACTCACGTGGGGACCTCACATGCGCCGACGCTCCAGGCGGACAAGTCATGTCGTGTCTCAGTGCGCGACCGACCAACTGATCGATCCAACCGCCAATGACCGTTGCCCGAGCAACTCTAGCAGACTGGCAGCCTAACGCATAGTAGCACTCCAGACGACAGACAGACACTGACTGCCCCACACCAACACCGACTCAAAGGAAGGCCTCGGCGCTTGTTGGTGACGTCACGTCAGCTAGGCACGGCGAACTCCAGGTCTGTTGCAGCCAGAAACGCCTGGGCGTGGTTACCACTATTCATCTATTATTTTTGGACGAAATGTTTGGTATCGTTTTGGATTCTGCAGTTTTATTTAGATGAAAGATTTTCTTACTATCGTAAAGCTACAAATGAAGATCATAGTTCTGTATTACTGTATACTGTCGAGACAAACGTAGATCAATATGAGAAGATGCTTTGCCCCATTCCAAGCTTCGGAAATTTTACATTCAAGTAACTATATGTACTTGATCCATTTTGCTATCGAAACTTACCCCAACCCCCTTACAATGAACTCGTTGCTTTTATTTATTTATTTATTTTCGTTTGACATCGTCACTGGAAATGTGAACTAATTTACATGTGTAAATGTCCAATTATTGCCAGTAATTAGATTACAGAGGTTTTGAACGAAAGGAATTCTAAACAGGAAAGAAAATAGCTTCATACATCTAAAATACTGCTGAGCTTAAACATTTTTAAACATGCACATTAGAAAAGATAAATATTCCCCTCTTTCAACTGAAAGGAGAAACTTTATAAGATAAAAAAACGTTTATTTGATGAAACAAGTATCTCTCTTTTGCTTCTTCTTCTTTCCCCCATCTCCTCCCTCAACGTGTACAATCGCAAGATATTTCATTAACATTCAGTGCTCCTCACCCCATAGTCAACCAAGATACCTAAAGAAGAGCACCAATATATTCACAGTTTCTTGTAAAAGCAACCCAGTGCAAATGTAACTGCCTCAGATTTCCAAATAAGGTAAAGAAGCACGAGTTCTGTTGCTGCTGGACCATGAAGTTGTTTTTGTATGTCAATCCTTAAAACAGGTGGAAATTTAAGTTCAGGGGAATATTTGTTAAGAAGTGTAATGAAATGCACAATTAATTGATTGCAGAAATCTGTGTGTTGGTCAACTACCACCAATAGTTTCACATTTTCCTGTGTCTGCGAGGGAGACACCACCATTATGAGTGTGCCTGCAACAGACTTGGCGTTCGCTGTGCCTAGCTGACGTGACGTCACGAACAAGCGCCGAGGCCTTCCTTTGAGTAGGAGATATCCACACTGACCCAGCTGACCAACTGACAACTCGCCAACTCAGACTGACAACTGCCGAGTTTTTTTTTCCTTTATTGTTATTTTAATACCTATACAAACAGGTAGGCTGTCGGCGGCATGCTACGCCGCTCTTCAGCCATAGTGTTGACCATGACAGAACACAGGTTGGAGAAACAGAATGAACATAGTGACAGACTAAAAAATAGTGGTCACAGATACACAAAAAAAAAAAAAAAACACGGAGCCGTTCACACTCGACGATAACGACACCGAAAACACGTTGACACGGCACACAGAACACTGACGAATCCGATGGCACAAGTGAACGTAGAAGCGTGACGGCGGACACTAAAAACACAAAACGACGTCACACACACACACACGAGACACAGATGGCGATGATCTCTGGCGCGCGAAAGTCCACGTAGCGTGTGCGAGTCCGGGGACCTGCCAAGAGGGGAAGAAAGGTGAGGGGGGGGGAGAGGGTGGGGAGGGGAGAACAATGATGCCAGTGGTTGAGGAGATGGGAGGAGGGGGAGAGGGACGGGGGAGGGGAAGCCCGGGGGAGGGGTGGGGAGAAAGGGAGGAGGGAGGGAGGGTGCCCAAAGGAACAGACAGAGGAAGAGGGAAGGAGGATCAAAGTTGATAGGAGGGGTAGATGGAGGGGAGGAGGACATCATCAGGGAGGGGGAGCTGGCGGAAGCCACCTTGGGAGAGGGTAAGGAGGGTGGAGAGATGGAGACCGGGTGGGACGTGGAAATACAGGCGCGGCAGCGGGTGGGGTTGGGAGAGGATGGGCGAGACAAGCGGGTGAGGAGGGTCGAGTTTGCGGGAGGTGTACAGGAGCCGTATCCTTTCAAGGAAAAGGAGGAGGTGGGGGAAAGGAATGAGATCGTAGAACTGCCGTGCTCACAGCGCCCCCTTAAATGCACGTGAACAGGCTACCTTTCCCCTTTTCCACCAGAGGGAGACACCAAAGCTGCGATTGCCACAGCGGCGCCACCGCCAAAAACCGGGGGCGACTGCTTCACACAACGCGCTACGGTGCGCTCTTCAAAACAGCAAATTTTACCACGGCTCACCGTCCCTTTCGGATAATTCCTTCGTGGTGTTTGTATTTTTTGGCTCAGAGTGTATTTCCACAAATGTCATGCAATAAACTGATGACGTGTTGTACCTATACGTATTCAACATTTCAGTTCAGTATTTTTACCAATTATATCTACTTACAAAAAGGCAGGTTCTCGTTTTACGGTCGAGTCTCCGTAAACTGGGCAAATGGAGGGCCTTCAGCCAGTTCATTGCTCCATTTTGGCTTTTACGGCCTGTCTGCGTTTACAGGTCCGTTTGCCGAGGCCGTAGCGACGCGAAGGGCTGCGCGTCGGCGCTGTCGCTAGCCCGACCGTGGACCGTGGCGGCAGCTGGCGGCTGCAAGGGTGTCTGCCTGCAATAACCGCGCGCGCCGTCCCGGAAAATACCGCCCGGCTGCCTGCCACCTCCTTCGAAAAATAATTACGCTAATGAATACGCCCGGCCGCGGGTGATTTCGGAGCGCGCAAACTGGGACGAACGTCGCTACCAGAGCGCGCGCAAGGCCGACACCTGCGGCGTAAAATAAAAATTTCTCTCCCAATTCGTGTCACCGATATTTATGAACGTTTCCAATAAGGAGCCGTACGACTACAACATTAGACTGCTGGTACCGAGGCTCTTAATTACTATTAATAACATTTAATTACGATTTTTACTGGGCGTACTAATTATGAAATGTAATGAAAACACAATAAAATTATTTGAGGAAATACGGCAACGAGCCATATTTTATGTATCTCTATTTATACCAAAGCGCGTTTCGGAATTTCACCCATCTTTAGTTGTCTTAATCTTTGTCAATAAATCATGGTCAGTCAGCATGATACCAGTTGTCCGCCCCCGGTAGCTGAGTGATGCCAGCACGGTAGCTCAGCGTGTTCGGTCAGAGCTGCTTGAACTCTGTAATAAAAAACTGAGTGGAAGGATCAATAAAAAAAACATGAACGGATGTCATGTGACGTCCGCAACGACCAAACACATCGATCAACAACGAACAAAATGGGAAAAAAGTGGCACAGTGCGACGGACTGTCAATCCTAAGGGCCCGGGTTCGATTCCCGGCTGGGTCTGAGATTTTCTCCGCTCAGGGACTTGGTTTTGTGTTGTCCTAATCATCATCATTTCATCCCGAACGTCGCGCAAGTCGCCGAAGTGGCGTCAAATCGAAAGACTTGCACCAGGCGAGCGGTCTATCTGACGGGAGGCCCTCGTCACACGCCATTATTATTATTATTATTATTATTATTTTATTATTATTATTATTATTATTATGCCAGTTGAAGTCCCCCCCCACCACCCCCCCATGAACCATGGACCTTGCCGTTGGTGGGGAGGCTCTCGTGCCTCAGCGATACAAATAGCCGTACAGTAGGTGCAACCATAATGGAGGGGTATCTGTTGAGAGGCCAGACAAATGCGTGGTTCCTGAAGAGGGGCAGCAGCCTTTTCAGTAGTTGCAGGGGCAACAGTCTGGATGATTGACTGATCTGGCCTTGTAACACTAACCTAAACAGCCTCGCTGTGCTGGTACTGCGAACGGTTGAAAGCAAAAGGAAACTCCAGCCGTTATTTTTCCCGAGGGCATGCAGCTTTACTGTATGGCGAATGATGATGGCGTCCTCTTGGGTAAAATATTCCGGGGGTAAAATAGTCCCCCATTCGGATCTCCGGGCGGGAACTACTCAGAAGGACGTTGTTATTAGGAGAAAGAAAACTGGTGTTCTACGGATCGGAGCGTGGAATGTCAGATCCCTTAATCGGGCAGGTAGGTTAGAAAATTTAAAAAGGAAAATGGATAGGTTAAAGTTGGATATAGTGGGAATTAGTGAAGTTCGGTGGCAGGAGGACCAAGACTTTAGGTCAGGCGAATAGAGGGTTATAAATACACTCCTGGAAATGGAAAAAAGAACCCATTGACACCGGTGTGTCAGACCCACCATACTTGCTCCGGACACTGCGAGAGGGCTGTAGAAGCAATGATCACACGCACGGCACAGCGGACACAGCAGGAACCGCGGTGTTGGCCGTCGAATGGCGCTAGCTGCGCAGCTTTTGTGCACCGCCGCCGTCAGTGTCAGCCAGTTTGCCGTGGCATACGGAGCTCCATCGCAGTCTTTAACACTGGTAGCATGCCGCGACAGCGTGGACGTGAACCTTATGTGCAGCTGACGGACTTTGAGCGAGGGCGTATAGTGGGCATGCGGGAGGCCGGGTAGACGTACCGCCGAATTGCTCAATTGCTCAACACGTGGGGCGTGAGGTCTCCACAGTACATCGATGTCGCCAGTGGTCGGCGGAAGGTGCACGTGCCCGTCGACCTGGGACCGGACCGCAGCGACCCACGGATGCACGCCAAGACCGTAGGATCTTACGCAGTGCCGTAGGGGACCGCACCGCCACTTCCCAGCAAATTAGGAACACTGTTGCTCCTGGGGTATCGGCGAGGACCATTCGCAACCGTCTCCATGAAGCTGGGCTACGGTCCCGCACATCGTTAGGCCGTCTTAAGCTCACGCCCCAACATCGTGCAGCCCGCCTCCAGTGGTGTCGCGACAGGCGTGAATGGAGGGACGAATGGAGACGTGTCGTCTTCAGCGATGAGAGTCGCTTCTACCTTGGTGCCAATGATGGTCGTATGCGTGTTTGGCACCGTGCAGGTGAGCGCCACAATCAGGACTGCACACGACCGAGGCACACAGGGCCAACACCCGGCATCATGGTGTGGGGAGCGATCTCCTACACTGGACGTACACCTCTGGTGATCGTCGAGGGGACATTGAATAGTGCACGGTACATCCAAACCGTCATCGAACCCATCGTTCTACCATTCCTAGACCGGCAAGGGAACTTGCTGTTCCAACAGGACAATGCACGTCCGCATGTATCCCGTGCCACCCAACGTGCTCTAGAATGTGTAAGTCAACTACCCTGGCCAGCAAGATCTCCGGATCTGACCCCCATTGAGCATGTTTGGGACTGGATGAAGCGTCGTCTCACGCGGTCTGCACGTCCAGCACGAACGCTGGTCCAACTGAGGCGCCAGGTGGAAATGGCATGGCAAGCCGTTCCACAGGACTACATCCAGCATCTCTATGATCGTCTCCATGGGAGAATAGCAGCCTGCATTGCTGCGAAAGGTGGATATACACTGTACTAGTGCCGACATTGTGCATGCTCTGTTGCCTGTGTCTATGTGCCTGTGGTTCTGTCAGTGTGATCATGTGATGTATCTGACCCCTGGAATGTCTCAATAAAGTTTCCCCTTCCTGGGACAATGAATTCACGGTATTCTTATTTCAATTTCCAGGAGTGTACAAAGTCAAATAGGGGTGATGCTGGAGTAGGTTTAATAATGAATAAAAAATAGGAATGCGGGTAAGCTATTACAAACAGCATAGTGAACGCATTATTGTGGCCAAGATAGACACGAAGCCCACGCCTACTACAGTAGTACAAGTTTATATGCCAACTAGCTCTGAAGATGATGAAGGAATTGAAGAAATGTGTGACGAAATAAAAGAAATTATTCAGATAGTGAAGGGTGTCGAAAATTTAATATCATGGGTGAGTGAAATTCAGTAGTAGGAAAACGGAGAGAAGGAAACGTAGTAGCTGAATATGGATTGGTGCTAAGAAATGAAAGAGGAAGCCACCTGGTAGAATTTTGCACAGAGCACAACTTAATCATAGCTAACACTTGGTTCAAGAATCATAAAAGAAGGCTGTATACATGGAAGAAGCCTGGAGATACTGACGGATTTCAGATAGAATATACAATGGTAAGACAGAGATTTAGGAACCAAGTTTTAAATTGTAAGTCATTTCCAGTGGCAGATGTGGACTCTGACCACACTCTATTGTTTATGAACTGTAGATTAAAACTGAAGAAACTGCAAAAAGGTGGGAATTTAAGGAGATGGGACCTAGATAAACTGTAAGAACCAGAGGTTGTACAGAGTTTCAGGGACGGCGTAAGGGAACAAATGGCAGGAATGGGGGAGAGAAATACAGTAGAAGAAGAATGGGTAGCTTTGAGGGATGAAGTAGTGAAGGCAGCAGAGGATCAAGTAAGTAAAAAGACGAGGACTAGTAGAAATCCTTGGGTAACAGAAGAAATATTGAATGTAATTTATGAAAGGAGAAAATATAAAAACGCAGTAAATGAAGCAGGCAAAAAGGAATACAAACGTCTCAAAAATGAGATCGACAGGAAGTGCAAAATGGCTAAGCAGGGATGGCTAGAGGACCAATGTAAGGACGTAGAGGCTTATTTCACTAGGGGTAAGATAGATACTGCCTACAGGAAAATTAAAAAGACCTTTGGAGAAAGGAGAACCACTTGTATGAACATCAATAGCTCAGATGTAAACCGAGTTCTAAGCAAAGAAGGGAAAGGCAGAAAGATGGAAGAAGTCTATACAAGGGCGAAGTACTTGAGGACAATATTATGGAAAGGGAAGAGCATGTAGATAAAGATGAAATGGGATATATGATACTGCGTGAAGTGTTTGACAGAGCACTGAAAGACCTAATTCGAAACAAGGCCCCGGGAGTAGACAACATTCCATTAGAACTACTGATGGCCTTGGGAGGGGCAGTCTTGAAAAAACTCCACCATCTGGTGAGCAATATGTATGAGACAGGCGAAATACCCTCAGACTTCAAAAAGAATATAATAATTCCAATCCCAAAGAAAGCAGGTGTTGACATATTTGAAAATTACCGAACTATCAGTTTAATAAGTCACGGCTGCAAAATACTAACGCGCATTTTGTACAGACGAATGGAAAAACTAGTAGAAGCTGACCTAGGGGAAGATCAGTTTGGATTCCGTAGAAATACAGGAACTCGTGAGGCAATAATGACCCTACACTCTATCTTAGAAGCTACATTAAGAAAAGACAAACATACGTTTCTAGCATGTGTAGACTTAGAGAAAGCTTTTGACAATGTTGACTGGAATACTCTCTTTCAAATTCTGAAAGTGGCAGGGGTAAAATACAGGGAGCGAAAGGCTATTTACAATTTGTACAGAAACCAGATGGCAGTTATAAGAGTCGAGGGGCATGAAAGGGAAGCAGTGGTTGGGAACGGAGTAAGACAGGGTTGTAGCCTCTTCCCGATGTTATTCAATCCGTATATTGAGCATGCAGTAAAGGAAACAAAAGGAAAATTCGAAGTAGGTATTAAAATCCATGGAGAATAAATAAAAATGTTAAGGTTCGCCGATGACATTGTAATTCTGTTAGAGACAGCAAAGGACTTGGAAGAGTAGTTGAACGGAATGGATAGTGTCTTGAAAGGAGGATATAAGATGAACATCAACAAAAGCAAAACGAGGATCATGGAACGTAGTCGAATTAAATCGGGTGATGCTGAGGGAATTAGATTAGGAAATGAGACACTTAAAGTAGTAAAGGAGTTTTGTTATTTGGGGAGCAAAATAGCTGATGATGGTCGAAGTAGAGAGGATATAAAATGTAGACTGGCAATGGGAAGGAAAGCGTTTCTGAAGAAGAGAAATTTGTTAACATCGAGTATAGATTTAAGTGTCAGGAAGTCGTTTCTGAAAGTATTTGTATGGAGTGTAGCCATGTATGGAAGTGAAACATGGACTATAAATAGCTTAGACAAGAAGAGAATAGAAGATTTCCAAATGTGGAGCTACAGAAGAATGCTGAAGATTAGATGGTAGATCATATAACTAATGAGGAGGTGTTGAATAGGATTGGGGAGAAGAGAAGTTTGTGGCACAATTTGACTAGAAGAAGGGATCGGTTAACAGGACATGTTCTGAGGCATCAAGGGATCACCAATTTAGTATTGGAGGGCAGCGTAGAGGGTAAATATCGCAGAGGGAGACCAAGAGATGAATACGCCAAGCAGATACAGAAGGATGTAGGTTGCAGTAGGTACTGGGAGATGAAGAAGCTTGCACAGGATAGAGTAGCATGGAGAGCTGCATCAAACCAGTCTCAGGACTGGAGACCACAACAACAACAACACCAGTTGAAGTTGAATGAAAGCCCGAAACGCTGTACGTATAGATACAGCTGTACAAAAAAGTGTCCAGTTGCTGTGTTCTTCGAGTAAGTCCGTCCATATCCACGTAGCTGAACCATCATTTACGTGGATAAATTAATGATAAGAGAGAAAGAGACTGAAAAGTGATACCTGAAGATGGAAAATACCAAAATAAATGCCCTGTTCCACAGTATTCATATAGACTGTACACGGCCCAGACACATCCATGCAACAACCACCTACATACGATGATGACGATAATTGATTTGTGGGGCGCTCAACCGCGCGGTTGTTAGCGCCCGTACAACTTCCCAGACTTTGCTCAGTCCAAACTCACCACTTTCATGAATCATGATGAAATGATGAGGACAACACAAACACTCAGTCATCTCGAGGCAGGTGACAATCCCTGACCCCACCAGGAATCGAACCTCGTACCCCGTGCTGGGGAAGTGAGAACGCGACCGCGAGACCACGAGGTGCGGACCCTGACGTTCGACGACTACATGCAGAGCCACTTACAGAAGACAGGTGGCAGCACTAGCAGTATGGAGTATATAAAGCGTGCCGCGGTGACGGAGAACACAGTAAAGTTGTTGTCTTAAGCCTAGTTTGCACGACAACATTGGGTTGCGCCACTCGTTGCGTGGCATGAGTTGCACTCAAATGGTTTCATATTTGACTGTAGACACGGCGTAACCAGTATACACTTCAGTTTCGTCGTTTTGTGTGTTCCTGAGTGGTGTCTGAAATGAAAGTTTTGGCAGGTGCACGTCACATGAGTTGTGATGGAGTTAAGCTCGTTGCGTGGAATCGATGCATAAGATAAAAATAAGAAACGTGTTTCGATTCGTGACTGGATGAAGAAAAGACGTCAGCTCTTTTGCTCAGCATCCTTGATGAAATAATTTGTAATGCAAGACTCAAGAAGTTCTTTTAAGTATCTTAGAACGTCACCAGAAGTGTTAACGTTTCTTCTAAATAGAGTTAATTGTGCGATAAGGAATAAAGATATTGTAATGCATGAAGCACTATCGCCAGAACGGGAATTACGTAGCACATTGCATGCATTACATTCGGTAACACTCTGCATGTAATAAGATGCAGTTTCAGTTGGTGATGACGCTTTTTCATTAACACCAATAATTGTTAACAGTAATCAAAAATGTTCAAATGTGTGTGAAATCTTATGGGACTTAACTGCTAAGGTCATTAGTCCCTAAGCTTACACACTACTTAACCTAAATTATCCTAAGGACAAACACACCCACCCATGCCCGAAGGAGGACTCGAACCTCCGCCAGGACCAGCTGCACAATATTAACAGTAATAATTATTAACATTAACAGCAGTAATTATTCGAAGCAGGCCGGATTTAAGAAGAGAATGGTTTGGAAACTACTCTATTGAAGATGGTAATGTTTCAAAATTCTAACATATGTGAATGGGGAGCACTGCTGCGATGTTTTAAATAGATGAATTTGGAATAAAGAATGAAGCTTCTTGATTTGCGTAGCCTTCCCTCCTGTCAACAATACTCCTTAAAAAAAAGAGTGGGCCAACTCGAATGATGGGATTTTAGTCTTGTAGACAAGAGCATTTCTACACCTAGAATTACATTTGCTTGTATTTTTCTTAATTAAGTTGTTTATGTCCTCCGCATTCAATAAATTTTGCCCTGCAGCTCAAATATTGTCAAATTATCCATGTTCTGATCGCACATGACGGTCTGAGGAGCAGCAATATGTTGCTTATTTTTGTAATCAGCATCACTGAAATCCCACAAACACCTATGCAAAGCATATATATACAAAAAACGAACATTATTCTCCGTTCTCTGCTCCATATTTCAGTTCGTCTAAATTTTGCGAACACACATAACGTCAAAACTCATGCAACTAGTGTCGCTAAAGTTGGAACACGCCGAAACTGTTTAGTTTGCACAAACGCGCAGTGGCCGGCAGCGCAGCTGCCTGCAACCAAGTGTTGTCGTGTAAACTAGGCTTTAGTGCGGAAACAGAGAGATTTATCTGACGTCCAAGAGGGCATGATCGTTGGCTTTCGGGGCAAGAGTGGAAGCATTTCCCAAACGGTTAAGCTTGTAAACGCTGTTTGTGAGGCCGTGGTTAAAGTCAGCCTTGCAGGGCAAAACTGCTATCCAAAACCGGCGTCAAGGTAACTGTGTTGCGCTACGGGGCATAGATGACTGGTGAACTACAGCTACAGAGGGGTGTACGGGCGAATCGCCTTCGAACTGTTGAGCGACTGACCGGTCAGATGAACCAAGGAGCTACCAACTGTGTCTCCTGAACGACCGTTCAGCAAACGTTCCTGTGTATGGGCCTCCACATCTGGTGCCTGAATCGTGCTTGCTGAATACTGTTCATCGTTGACTAAGGCTGGAATTTGCCTGCCAACACGGCAAGTGGACGTATGTTGAGTGGTGATAGGTAGCCTTTTCAGATGAATCACGTTTCACGTTCCACTGGACAGACAGCCATTGGCTTGTACGGCATGAACCATCTGAAAGGAAACACACTGCAGCAATCGTCGGAAGGGACCGCGCTGCAGGAGAGAGGGATCGGGTCTGGGTAATGTTTTCGTGGTATTCCCTGGTTGATCTAGTCACTCTGGAAGGTACAATGAATCAAAAACAAGTATGGATATATTAACTGCTTTTTTCTCTAAAAAAAGTCTGAGGGTACTCCGACATTGGATATAATGCGGCGAAAATTACTTGTAACTGAAGCATGGGATACCACCAGTCTGCTTTTAACCATGACGTCATCAACATGTCGAACGACAAAAAAATGGCCAGTAGTGTAACTGTGATCAGCCGTTGTGCTAAATGATACCATGGAGTGAGATGATGATGAACAAATGAATAATTGTTAATATAACGAAAAATCAACAGTGTAATTAAGTCAACCATCTATTATAAGGTAACTTTTATTATTTTTATTGTCATGTGTTTAGTTAAGTCTTTTGTGTGAGATGTTAATATGAATTTGTTTGAATCTTTTTTTTTTATCTGGGCTACTAGTGGTGACAAATCACAAAAAAGATTGAAACAAATTCATATTAACATCTCAGACAAAAGACTCAGCAACACGAATACCAATAAAAATAATAAAATTTACCTTATAATAGATGGTTGAGTTGATTACACTGTTGATTATTCATTATATTAAGAATTAATCAATTGTTCATTATCATCTCGTTCCATGGTATCATTTAGCTCTGCTGCTGATGACAATTATTATTCAGTTCCATGCAATAGAATTTTACAATTTTAACAACTACTAACTGTAAACTGCACTGTACCAGCGACAGACTACAACTACACTGTAGCAGCGAGCGACTGCAACTGCGGCAAAGACTGCTCTGACCTGCGACTCTATTGCAGCTCTCTTTTGACAGGGGCAAAGATATTTCATCTCTCAGGCATTGCCTGTGAATTGTCGTTCTAGCAAGTCAACAATACATCGAGATTACATTTTCTCCAGCGGGGTGGTCAATCCCTTACAATTTATGTTTCAAGGCGACGTTGTACATAAAAATGAGTAAATGTAAAAACGTGACAGAGTGGCGAAAGGGGCATCCGTGTTTGGCTATGCCCGTGGCCATGTCGTGTGTAAAGTTGCTGGGCTTGTTTGTGCTCCACGGCGTACTGTCCAACGTATCTACAAAGACGAGGCCACGAAACACGACGTCAGAATTGAGGTCAGATAATGAACCTGACCAAGAGGGACCAGATACGCGTTTCACGGCTTGTGAATCAAAATCGCTCAGAACGCGTGAGAAATTGCTTCAGGAAGTGAATGAAGGTCCATCTCAACCTGTTAGCGAGAGAATATTGCGAGGGGAACTGCGTGTAGTGAACATTTGGAGTCGGTCACCTCGAGAAATGCCATTGCTCACACATGCACATTAAGATGACAACACTAAAGTTCATTGGGCTGGAACAGTATGCGACTTTTTCTTACCACATCCGAAATCTATTATATATATCGAGTGGCCTACAAAATTATCTGACTTGGACGCCATAGGAAATGGGTGGGATATTTTGGAACACCGGGTAAAACGCCTACAACAACATCCCGCAAGACTTGCGCGATCAAATCCTCAGCAAGTGTCTTAACCTGAATGCGACATACCTGCATATCCTTGCAGACATACTTCCGAACTTAATCGAAGTTCAAGGGCTGAATTACAAGATATAAAGTGATGCTTGTAACCATTTCTGTAGGGGTAACTAATTTTTTGTCCGGTGAGTTTACTATAAAACGTGTTCATATCTTTCCATGTTTCGCATCTTCTTAAGTTCAATAAGGGGACCGTACCCCAACCACAAAAAAAACCACTTCCTCCGTACTTCACTGTAGGCTGTACACATAATGGCAGGTGGTTTTCTCCAGGTATTTGCTACACCTAACACCAGTTCCCGTCGGATCACCGAAGTTAAGCGCTGTCGGGCTGGGCTAGCACTTGCATCTACATCTATATATATACTCCGCAAGCCACCCAATGGTGTGTGGCGGAGGGCACTTTACGTGCCACTGTCACTACCTGCCTTTCCTGTTCCAGTCGCGTATGGTTCGCGGGAAGAACCACTACCGGAAAGCCTCTGTGCGCGCTCGAATTTCTCTAATTTTACATTCGTGATCTCCTCGGGAGGTATAAGTAGGAGGAAGCAATATATTCGATATCTCATCTAGAAACGCACCCTCTCGAAACCTGGACAGCAAGCTACACCACGATGCAGAGCTTCTCTCTTGCAGAGTCTGACACTTGAGTTTGCTAAACATCTCCATAACGCTATCATGCTTACCAAATAACCCTGTGACGAAACGCGCCGCTCTTCTTCGGATCTTCTATATCTCCTGTGTCAACCTGATCTGGTGCGGACCCCACAATGATGAGTAATACTCAAGTATAGGTCGAACGAGTGTTTTGTAAGCCACCTCCTTTGTTGATGGACTACATTTTCTAAGGACTCTCCCAATGAATTTCAACCTGGCACCGTCCTTACCAACAATTAATTTTATATGATCATTCCACCTCAAATCGTTCCGTTCGCATACTCTCAGATATTTTATAGAAGTAAGTGCTACCAGATCTTTCTGCATTTCGTTAGAATTTTCGAATGTTACAACTTCTCTGTATACTACATCATCCGCGAAAAGCCACATGGAACTTCCGACGCTATCTACTAGTTCATTTATATATATTGTGAAAAGCAATGGTCCCAGAACACTCCCCTGTAGCACGCCAGAGGTTACTTTAACGTCTATAGACGTCTCTCCATTGATAACAATATGCTGTGTTCTGTTTTCTAAAAACTCTTCAATCCAGCCACATAGCTGGTCTGATATTCTGTAGGCTCTTACTTTGTTTATCAGGCGACAGTGCGGAACTGTATCGAACGCCTTTCGGAAGTCAAGAAAAATAGCATCTACCTGGGAGCCTGTATCTAATACTTTCTGGGTCTCATGAAAAAATAAAGCGAGTTCGGTCTCACACGATCGCTGTTTCCGGAATCCATGTTGATTCCTACAGAGTAGATTCTGGGTTTCCAGAAATGACATGATACGCGAGCAAAAAAAAAAAACGAAAATTCTACAACAGATCGATGTCACAGATATAGACCCACCGTTTTGGGAAACTGCTCGACGACCCTTCTTGAAAACAGGAACTGCCAGTGCTCTTTTCCAATGATTTGGAACCTTCCGTTCCTCTAGAGACTTGCGGTACACGGCTGTTAGAAGGGGGGGCATGTTCTTTCGCGTACTCTGTGTGGAATCGAATTGGTATCCCGTCAGGTCCAGTGTACTTTCCTCTGTTGAGTGATTTCAGTTGCTTTTCTATTCCTTGGACACTTATTTCTATGTTAGCCATTTTTTCGTTTGTGCGAGGATTTAGAGAAGGAACTGCAGTGCGGTCTTACTCTGTGAAACAGCTTTGGAAAAAGGTGTTTAGTATTTCAGCTTTACGCGTGTCATCCTCTGTTTCAATACCATCATCATCCCGTAGTGTCTGGATATCCTGTTTCGAGCCACTTACTGACTTAACGTAACACCAGAACTTCCTAGGATTTTCTGTCCAGTCGGTACATACACTCCTGGAAATTGAAATAAGAACACGGTGAATTCATTGTCCCAGGAAGGGGAAACTTTATTGACACATTCCTGGGGTCAGATACATCACATGATCACACTAACAGAACCACAGGCACATAGACACAGGCAACAGAGCATGCACAATGTCGGCACTAGTACAGTGTATATCCACCTTTCGCAGCAATGCAGGCTGCTATTCTCCCATGGAGACGATTGTAGAGATGCTGGATGTGATCATTGCTTGTACAGCCCTCTCGCAGTGTCCGGAGCAAGTATGGTGGGTCTGACACACCGGTGTCAATGTGTTCTTTTTTCCATTTCCAGGAGTGTAGAATTATACTTTCGAATTCACTGAACGCTTCACGCATAGCCATCCTTACGCTGACTTTGACATCGTTTAGGTTCTGTTTGTCCGAGAGTTTTTTTTTTGGGTTGAAATGTGCAGTGAAGCTCTCTTTGCTTTCGCAGTAGTTTCCTAACTTTGTTGTTGAACCACGGTGGGTTTTTTCCGTCCCTCACAGTTTTACTTTGCACATATCTGTCTAAAACGCATTTGACGGGTGACCATCCGGTCTGCCGAGCCCTGTTGGCAAGCGCAGCGCACACAGACCTTGTGAGGCGAACTGAGGAGCCACTTGAGTGAGAAGTTGCGGCTCCGGTCTCGGAAACTGACATACGGCCGGGAGAGCGGTGTGCTGACCACATGCCCCTCCACATCTGCATCCAGTGACGCCTAGGGTCTGAGGATGACACGGTTGGCAGTCGGTACCTTTGGGCCTCCTGTGGGGAAGGAGTTTAGTTTAGTTTGGTTTTTATTTGCCACACCAAAACTCTTCCGTCTGTTTGCCACAGCGTATAGCGTGGTTCACCACTGCAAATCACTCGTTTCCAGTGGTGAACTGTGCAGCGGCGTCGCTATTTGCACCACAAGGGTCGCATAGCACTCACTACAGAAATGTGTGGCTTAGGAGGAGCCACTCGGACCATTGTACCGCACCCTCTTTAACTGTCTACGCACAGTCATCGTGCTAGCCGGACTGACGGTAGCTCTTAGGAACTCACGAGTGGCTGCGTCAGAGGTTTATTACAACCACCCCTCACTGTGCTCGACAGTCCCCGTCCCTGAGAACACGAGTTCGGCCTGGTCTTGATTTAGCCGTGATTGTTTCTCGCGTTTCAACTCTACAATTACATCACCAACAGTCGACATGGGCAGCGTTTGAACGGTTGAAATGTCCCTGAGAGATCTGCTACTTGGCTGACATCCAGTGACCAGTCCATGTTTGATGTCACTGAACTCTCCTGCTGTTGCTGGTGCTCTGCCGCCATCACTCTCCGGCTCCTTTATACTGGCGGGTCAGCCTCTCGGGACATCTAGTGGTCAGTTGTGAATTACACGGGGGTGTAGCTACACTTTTCATCACATAGCGTACGTAGACGTTGAGAGTTATTGAACTACACTACCCTCCATAAGTTTGGAAACACCTAGAAATGATAGACAATGGAAAGGAAATACAGTATAAAAATGCATTTTGTTGTTTTCTAAATGTTTATTAAGCTCAAATAATACACAGGAAGATGCAACAATTAAATTTTCGATTCCTCAAAATAGCCACCCTTTGCTTTCATCGCTGCCTTGCAAACTCTCGGCAGTTTTGCCAAGGTTTCGGTTGGAATTTATCTCCATTCTTGCTTCAGGACGTCCCACAATTGTGACCCACTCATGATTTCGCGTTTTCGGATCCTCCTGTTCAATTCATCAATATTTTTCGAACCTCTAGAGACTTCACATAGTTCTGACACAAGCGAGACGTATGTTTCGGGTCGTTGTCTTGCTGCAAGAGAAATCCCTCCCCAATCACACGCAAACCAGGTGTCTTAGTATGTAGCTGGAGAATGACATGATAATCGTTTTGGTTCAGTTTTCCATCTGTTTTCACCAAATCTCCGACGTTATTCCCCCCAAAGGATCCCCATACCATCACAGAACCGCCTCCATGCTTTACGGCTGGAATTACGCACTGAGTATTCAAGCGGTCATGGGGTAAACGGCGTACAAATTGACGGCGTTTACTTCCAAATATTTCGAAGTTGGATTCAGATAACGTCAGTTTACATAAAACGGAGCAATAATAGTATGTTTCATTATGTATGTATATGTACAATAATTAAGTGTACAATATGATTCTTGAGTTTCTCCCGGCGTATTTGATAATCAAAATATCCACGGGTGTACTGCCGGTCTATAGTGTCCATCGGGCACAATATTTCGGCGATCAAACATGTCGCCATCATCAGGTGAACTGACGGACTGAGCTCCTGTGAACGTGCCGGCACGGAGATCCTTACGCTATGGCTGCTCAGGGGGAATTGGGTTCGGTCGCGGCGGCGGACGATTTAAGACAACACACACTGATCTGTATTTGCACGCAGACAGCTGCCACCACCCTTCACAGAGGAATGGGGTACTTAAAACTCTAGTACATAGGGCGCGCACTATCTCTGACACAGAGAGTCTACCCCAGGAATTGGAACATCTGAGAACTGTGTTTCGAAAAAAATGGGTACTCTGAGTGGCAGATCCAACGTGCTCTCCGCCCAACCACTGCAGCACAACCTGTTGAGATGGATGAAGTCACGAGGGAGGAGGTAGGCACTGCATTTATTCCATACACAGGCGCACTCTCGGGGAAAATCGCCCGCATTCTGAAGAAACACCGGGTCGGAACTGTGTTTTGTCCTCCGAATAAAACTCGTGCACTGGTGGGGAGCGCCAAAGATGACCTCGGTTTGAGGAAGGCCGGCGTGTACCAGATTCCGTGTCAATGTGGCAAGTCGTATATTGGTCAGACGATGCGTACTGTCGAGGATCGATGCCGTGAACACCAGAGGCACACTCGACTGATGTATCCGAGCAAGTCGGTGGTCGCTGAACATTGTTTGTCGGAAAATCACGCTATGGAGTATGACCGCACGAGGATTCTGGTACAGACGTCGAGATACTGGGACAGCGTTGTTAGAGAGGCCATCGAAATTCGCACCAATGACGACCTCATAAACCGTGACTGTGGCTACAATCTTAGCAAGGCTTGGGAACCAGCGAATGGGTTAATCAAGAGTAAATCGAGCAAACGCATAGTTGTGACGACCACGGCGGACAGAGCCATCACACCGACGTCATCTCAGACGCCGTCGCAATCTGTTCCACCGCGCTACCGTGGCGCGGGGCGCGGACGGCGGAGGGAGCGCGCCGCGGGCGGAGGGCATTTAAATCTGCCGCCGCCGCGACCGAACCCAGTTCCCCCTGAGCAGCCATAGCGTACGGATCTCCGTGCAGGCACGTTCACAGGAGATCAGTCCGTCAGTTCACCTGATGATGGCGACATGTTTGATCGCCGAAATATTGTGCCCGTTGGACACTATAGACCGGCAGTACACCCGTGGATATTTTGATTAAGTGTACAATACTTTACGTGTCATTATTAACCGTTATTTGAGCTTGCCATTCCGAATTCCAGCCAATAATTCACATAGGTCACTTCTATGTTGCTCCGTTGTAGTACGCAGCACGGTGTTTTAAAACTTATGGAGGGCAGTGTATATGTAAAAAAACGTAAATTAGTTACAAGCTACGGCGTGCACACACTTTATTCAACATCTAAACGTCTACAGAAATTCGGATTTAGGGTACTGACATGTTCGATGTGCCTGCCGTCATTGGCGATGATGTGGCGCAGACGAATAGCCTATTTCTACCCTCCACGCTGCCCTCCAGTACTAAATTGGTGATTCCTTGATGCCTCAGAACATGTCCTACCAACCGATCCCTTCTTCTAGTCAAGTTGTGCCACAAACTCCTCTTCTCCCCAATCCTATTCAATACCTCCTTATTAGTTATGTGATCTACCCATCTAATCGTCAGCATTCTTCTGTAGCATTACATTTCGAAAGCTTCTATTCTCTTCTTGTGTAAACTATTTATCGTCCACGTTTCACTCCCATACATGGCTACACTCCATACAAATACTTTCAGAGACAAGTTCCTGACACTTAAATCTACAATCGATGTTATCAAATTTTTCTTCTTCAAAAACGCTTTCCTTGCCATTGCCAGTCTACATTTTATATCCTCTCTACTTCGACCATCGTCAGTTATTTTGCTCCCCAAATTGCAAAACTCCTTTGCTACTTTAAGTGTCTCATTTCCTAATCTAATTCCCTCAGCATCACCCGACTTAATTCGACTACATTCCATTATCCTCGTTTTGCTTTCGTTGATGTTCATCTTATACCCTCCTTCCAAGACACTGTTCATTCCGTTCAACTGCTCTTCCAAGTCCTTTGCTGTCTGTGCCAGCTGCTGGCAGCTAAAATGGCAACACCACAAAGACGGTACGCAACAGATGTCATATTGGCATGAAGTATATTATATGTATTTGGATATACAAGTGATTAAGGTAGAGTCTCGATTATCCGATCTTCGGTTATCCGACCTTCTGTGTTACCCGACCTCTTTCACCGCACCGGCCGTGCACCAGCTGGCGACAGGTCAGTGACTAACGTGTTGTTTGTTGGTTCTCAGTCCATTGTCACCGTCTGCTACTCCTCACTCCTCAGTGCTTGCTTAGATCTGTAGTGGAGCGGACGTGTTGCGCTTTGTTTACTGCAAAAATTTGTGGTGATGGCTTCAAAACGGAAAATGGTGGTTGTTTCAATGGAAGAAAAACTTAAAGCTTTAAAAAGAATAGACATTGGCGAAACTTTATTAAAAGTGGAGCAAGATTGTAACGTCGGGAAAACAACAGTTGGAGACTGGAAAAGGAACCGAAATGAAATTGAGAAGTGGTGTTCTCAGCGAGAAACCTCGGCTGTTTTGGAAGTTCGGAAAACCATGAAAAAATGTGATTATGAAAAAGTAAGTGATGCTTTGTTCCTATGGTTTACTCAACATAGAGATAAAGGTGTACCCATGTCGGGATCTATTTTGCAGGAAAAAGCCTTAAAGTTTCGAAACGAACTAAAGGAGGGTGAACATGATTTCACAGCTAGTGTAAGCTGGCTCGATAGATGGAAGAAAATATACGGCATTCGGCAACTTAATGTCTGTGGTGAAAAGCTTTCAGCAAATTTTGAAGCCGTTCAATTGTTTAGGAATAAGCTTCACAAGGTATTGGACAAGGAAAATTTAACAGGCCATCAAATTTTTAACTGCGCCGAGACTGGTCTCAGTTACATAATGTTACCGAAAAAAAAAAACATTTGCGTCAAAGGCCGAAAAGGCAGCGCCAGGCTACAAACGTAGCAAAGAAAGAGTGACAATTCTAGGATGCAGTAACGCCACAGAAAATTTGGAAATGAAACTGTCTATGATAGGTTTGGTTTTTTAACGTGTCCCTGCCACAAACTGAAAAGTATTTGTAAGCCAACAACTTGACCCGCAAAGCACTCTTGCTTCTAGACAATGCCACTTGTCATCCTAATGAAGATGAACTTCAAGATCAAGATAAAAAGGCCAAGTTTTTTGCCTCCAAATGTCACATCCTTATGTCAGCCTATGGACCAAGGGACCTTAGAGACACTGAAGAGAAACTGCCGCAGAAACTTGCTTGCCTCTTTAATTAATGCTATGGACAAGGGAGAAGACGTGCTATGGCAGTTGCGCGGTATTAATTTGAAAGACGTAGCTTATGACGTGGCCCAATCTTGGGAGAGTGTTGGAGCAAATACAATTGCAAAATCCTGGAACATTTTGCTATAGGAAAATCAAGAAAATTAACCAGATGATGAAAATCTACAGCAGCAGACCGAACCAGAAAATTCTACCCTGCTTTCATTGTTACGAAAAGTTCCGGGCTGTCTTGACGCCACAGAAGATGACATAAATGAATGGATTGTCCAACATGAAGAATCTGAAGTCGCAGATGAAGAAATAGTCAACATGGTAAACGAAAAAGGAGAAGACGAAGAATCGGAGGTAATGGAGGAAAGTGCGCCCAAGATTTCTCACAACGAAGGACACAGGGCCTTAGAAACTGCTTTAAAATATGTAGATCAACTAGAGGAAACATCGTCTATCGAGGTTTTACTTCTTAGGAGACTACGTGATTTAGCGACAAAAGAAAAAAAAAAGGCAAACATCAGGCAAACAAAAGACAATTACTAACTTCTTTACACAGTAAATATCTATTCAGTCTAATATGATTTGCATTTTATTAAACGTTTAACTCATTTGGCCTACTTTAGTTTATTTTTTGTGTTTTTTTGTATTATTCTCCGTGTTATCCGACGTTCCCGCTTATCCGACCTTGCCGCAGCCGGTTTAGGTCGCATAATCGACGCTCTACTGTGATACCTCAACGCACTCACACGAAATAGGTAATCCCATCTACATTCTGTATACAAGGGTATATTAAGAAGCGGGTTTCTCATTCTGAAATCGCCTTTCAATTTGATTGTTTGTGAGAAGTTCGTGATATGTCTATGTAAGCAGGAAACTTGTCTATCATTGTGTGTTGGAACTAGAAAGCGGCAGGACCTTAGCCTATGGAGACAGTAGTTCATGGTTCCGTGATGTCGCTGTTCGGTTTGGATGCCATCCCGTGACTCTCATGTCAATATGAAATCAATGGATGCAGGATCTCTGCAGCTCGGTGTGAGTAACGGCCAAGAGGCCGGCCATCGTTCTCACCGCTGAGTGGGATCATACAGCCATATCACACACGAGGGTCACTCCAAAAGAAATGCATACTATTTTTTTAAAATCCATCTTCATTGTACAGTTTGAAAGTTTTACAGTGCGTAGATACATCCTTTAGGAGCAATATTTACATTTCTCCACATGGAACCAGCGCCTGTATACCCGCACGGTAAAATTGTGGACCAACCTGTTGGAGCCACTGTTTGGCAGCGTGCACAAGGGACTCATCATCTTCAAACCTTGTTCCACGAAGAGAGCTAGTTTCCCAAAGAGATGATAGTCACATGGAGCCATGTCAGGACCGTAACGTGGGTGTTTGTGTTGTCCATCCGAGTTTTGTGATCGCTTCCATGGTTTTTTGACTGACATGTGGCCATGCATGGTCGTGCAACAGCTAAACATCCTGCTCTTGCCGATGTGGTCGAACACGGCTCAGTCGAGCTTGAAATTTCTTCAGTGTCGTCACATATGCATCAGAATTTATGGTGATTCCACTTGGCATGATGTCCAGACGCAATAGTCCTTCGGAATCGAAGAACACCGTAGCCGTAACTTTTCGAGCAGAAGGTGTGGTTTTGAATTTTTTTTTCTTGGGTGAATTTGAATGATGCCACTCCATTGATTGCCTCTTCGTCTCTGGTGAAAAATGATGGAACCATCTTTCATCACCTGTCACAATTCTTCCAACAAATTCATCTGCACCATTCTCGTACTGTTCCAAAAGTTCGCTGCATACCGTTTTTCTTGTTTCTTTGTGAGCCACTGTCAACATCCTGGGAACCCACCTGGCACAAACCCTTTTTAACGCCAACCCTTTCAGTTTTCTGCAAACACTTCCTTCCCCTATCCCAACGTAGCGTGACAATTCGTTCACTGTGATGCGTCTGTCAGCAGTCACCAGTTCGTTAACTCCCTGCACATTGTCTGGAGTGTGTGCAGTACGAGGCCTGCCGCTGCGAGGACAATCCTCAATATTGCCTTGCCCGCTTTCATCGCGTAACCTCCTTGCCCACCGACTAACTGTACTGCGATCGACAGCAGCATCTCCATACAGCTTTTTCAACCTCTTGTGGATGTTTCCCACTGTCTCGTTTTCACAGCACAGGAATTCTACGACAGCACGTTGCTTCTGACGAACGTCAAGTGCAGCAACCATCTTGAAGACATGCTGTGACGGCGCCACTCACGGGAACAGGTTGAACCAAGTTTGAGAAAAAGCGGGAGGGCGTATCTTCACACTAAAACTTTCACACATGCAGAATAAAAACTTTATTTTTACAGAAATAGTGTGCATTTCTTTTGGAGTGACCCTTGTACTTTGAATCAGGAAATGAGTAAGTTCGCAAAAAAAAACTTCTACGGGCAGTGGACGACGTCTGGAACATAAGGGCCTGTCAGCAGGGCAACCATTATTTCACTTTCTTGAAACGGCAGCAGAGATAGGAACGCTGGTAGTGGTGCACGACTTCAGTGTTCGTGACTAAGAGGGAGGAAAACGCTAAATCTGAAATGCCCAGGAAGCAAATAACAATGGTATGCTTATGAAATCCAATGAACAGAATACAACAGCACTATGTCTAGAGGCGTGAATTGCACTACAAGTTTCAGGCTGACAGTTTGTGAGTGGAGGGTGCTCGAGAGTGGGCGTGGTCTATGGGGGCAGTAGGTGGTGGTCAGCGTCGGCTGCTCGACGATGGCCGTCATCCGTGCAGGCCGTAGGCAGCAGTGAGCTTAGGGTGCTCAAGAATGGACATAGTCCTTGGAGGTCGAAGACCGCGTACGTCGTATTCCGTGAAGGTCGTATTCCGTGAAGATCGTACACTGTGGAGGTCGTAGTCTGTGGAGGTCGTAATCTGTGGAGGTCATAGTCTGTTGAGATCGTAGTCTGTGGAGGTCATAGTCTGTGGAGGTCATAGTCTGTGGAGGTCATAGTCTGTGGAGGGACATAGTCTGTGGAGGTCATAGTCTGTGGAGGTCGTAGTCTGTGGAGGTCGTAGTCTATGGAGGTCGTAGTCTGTGGAGGTCGTAATCTGTGGAGGTCATAGTCTGTTGAGATCGTAGTCTGTGGAGGTCATAGTCTGTGGAGGTCATAGTCTGTGGAGGTCGTAGTCTGTGGAGGTCGTAGTCTGTGGAGGTCGTAGTCTATGGAGGTCGTAGTCTATGGAGGTCGTAGTCTGTGGAGGTCGTAGTCTGTGGAGGTCGTAATCTGTGGAGGTCATAGTCTGCTGAGATCGTAGTCTGTGGAGGTCATACTCTGTGGAGGTCATAGTCTGTGGAGGTTGTAGTCTGTGGAGGTCGTAGTCTGTGGAGGTCGTAGTCTATGGAGGTCGTAGTCTATGGAGGTCGTAGTCTGTGGAGGTCGTAGTCTATGGAGGTCGTAGTCTGTGGAGGTCGTAGTCTGTGGAGGTCGTAATCTGTGGAGGTCATAGTCTGTGGAGGTCATAGTCTGTGGAGGTCATAGTCTGTGGAGGTCATAGTCTGTGGAGGTCGTAGTCTGTGGAGGTCGTAGTCTGTGGAGGTCGTAGTCTATGGAGGTCGTAGTCTATGGAGGTCGTAGTCTGTGGAGGTCGTAGTCTATGGAGGTCATAGTCTGTGGAGGTCGTAGTCTGTGGAGGCTGTAGTCTAAGGTAGCTGCGGAAAGAGGCTCCACCTTATTCATCTACATTGTTACTTTGATTCACACTTAAGTGAATTCCACTCTCGAATGGCGCGTGGGAAAAAGGAACACCAAAATCTTCCCATTCGAGCTCTGATTTCTCTTATTTTATTATGATGATCATTTCTCCTTACGTAGGTGGATGTCAACAAAATATTTTCGCATTCGGAAGAGTAAGTTGGTGATTGAAATTTCGTAAATAGACCTCGCCTCAAAGAAAACAGCCTTTGTTTCAGTGACTGCCACCCCAACTCGCGTGTCATATCAGTGACCTCTCACCCCTATTGCGCGATAACACGAAACGAGCTGCCCTTCTTTGCACTTTTTCGATGTCCCCCATCAATCCCACCTAGTAAGGATCCCACACAACGCAGTAGTATTCCAGAAGAGGAAGGACAAGTGTAATGTAGGCTGTCTCTTTAGTGGGTTTGTCGCATCTTCTAAGTGATCTGCCAACAAAGTGCAGTCTTTGTTTCACCTTCCCCGCAATATTATCTACGTGGTCTTTCCAATTTAAGTGGCTCGTAATTGTAATTCCTAGGTATTACGTCGAATTGAGAGCCCTTAGATTTGTGCGATTTGTCGTATACACTAAATTTATCTAATTTCTTTTAGTACCTATATGGATGACCTCGCACTTTTCTTTGTTAAGTGCCAGTTGCCACTTTTCGCACCATACAGAAATTCTCTCTAGATCATTTTGTAACTGGAATTAATCGTCTGATGATTTTACTAGACGTTAAATAACAACATCATCAGCAAACAATCTAAGGGGGCTACTCAGATTATCACCTAGATCGTTTATGTAAATCAGGAATAGCAGAGGGCTACCTTGTGGAACGCCAGATATCGCTTCTGTTCTACCCGATGATTTACCGTCTATCATTACGAACTGTGATATTTCTGAGAGGAAATCACGAATCCAGTCACACAACTGAGACGATACTCCATATGCACGCAATTTGGTTAACAGTCGCTTGTGAGGAACGGTATCAAAAGCCTTCTGTAAATCTACGAATATGGAATCGATCTGAGATCCCTTGTCGACAGCACTCATTACTTCATGGGAATAAAGAGCTAGCTGTGTTACACAAGAACGGTATTTTCTGATTCCGTGGTGGTTGTGTATCAATAAGTCATTTTGTTCAAGGTGTTTCATAATGTTCGAGTATAGTATCTGCTCCAAAATCATACTGCAAATTAAGTCAGTGATATGGGTCTGTAATTCAAAGGGTTACTCCTATTTGCTTTCTTGAATATTGGTGTGACCTGTGCTACTTTCCAGTCTTTAGAAACCTTGGTTCGAAGATGATAACGGCGATTGAGAAACTACCAGGAATGGTCGACGTCTTGAATATTGGTGTGACCTGTGCTACTTTCCAGTCTTTAGAAACCTTGGTTCGAAGATGATAACGCCGATTGAGAAACTACCAGGAATGGTCGACGTAAGATTGTTACTGCCACAATGTCAGCGCCGTTTGTTGCAGCACTTATGCCTCTGACGGAGAGGATGGTGCTGCAATTACTATGCCGGCTGCTGAAGGTTCGGTTGTAAACAATCCGGCTTATGTCCTGTGATGCGAATTGTTCGTCTTTGATCTTCAGAGGAAAGTCGTAAGCGGGCAGGTGTAGCGGCAACCCGCGAGACACAGCTGTATGGCTGATGGCTGTGGCACAGGCGACAGCCAAAGGTGCCAGTAACGACACTAGACAGAGGAGTAACACCATGTCATCTTTTCCGACAAGTATCAGTTCTGCACACAATATCACTATGGAAGTATCCGTGTGTGGATGCTCTGATGAGAACGCAGTTGGCAGATTTCATTCGTCGTCGTCATACTGGCCCAGCATCTTGCATGATGGTAAGGGGTACCATTATGTACACAATACGATCGCATCTGCTTCGCGTGACAAGTAATTCTGGTAGCTGCTGCGAGATTACTGACCTGTTAAGGCCCATGAATGCATCGTATCTTTCAGTCCTGAGTGACGTTATCTTTCAACAACGTAATGCAAGACTGCACGTTGCCCTGACCAGCACTTGCTCCAGATCTCTCACGCACAGAGCAGATCTGGCAATGAATTGCCACAAGACTGGTACTCCGTCACTTGTCAGCCACATGATGGATGAACTCTGGAACATAGTTGAAGGAGCATGGAATGATGTATGTGCACGTGTCACCCAGGTGAAGGTCAATTATGTGCCAAGGCGGATTTGAGTCTGATCGTTGTTACACGGAATTGCATTTTATATTGTTCTAAAATGTTTTATATGGCTTCACCAGCTTTTTATAGCTGTATCAATGCAGATATTAAAATAAAAGCTAATCAAGAGTTTAGACTATTGATTAATAATTGCATCCAGTGACGTCCCCCTTTTCCATTATCGATATAAATTGTAGTTTCCTCTTATATTTCTCCTATCGACTTCGGTTAAAAGAAATGGCTAGCAGTTGTCTCACTGTGTGTCCCTAAACTCCATCAAATGCTTTTGTGTAATAAAGAGTACAATATGTGTTTACAAGATTAACTGTAGACTTTTCTAAATTAATGGTTGAAATATAAATCACAGTTGTATTAAGATCTGTTTTTACATATTAGAGAACCTTTGCAGAGAATTGTTGGGCCATAAGACCTAAAGAGTGTAGATTATATTGTAAATAGAGTACGTTAGTGCAGATAATTATTGCAACGTCTTCAAACAAGTGGAGGACAGTATAGATTACGAGGCACATGTTCTGCCAACACACAACGGCTCCAGTTTGCGCAAGTAGTCCCCGCCCTCGTTTCTCCCCGTCAGCTCTTAATGTCCGCAGCAACATCGAACGCTGTGGCCGCCGTATTTGACCAAGACTAGTGACTGCAATACCCAGACATTTATTTCAGTACGTCGTGTCTTCTCACTAGAGACAATTTCGCCTGCTGCACCACGGAGACCAAACAGCTGCATTTAGGACAGAGCTGCTGCATATGCGATAAGTACCATTGGAGAAATGTCTAGACGACAGATTGGTACAATGCCTTACAAAATCAAAATATTCTCGAGGGGGGGGGGGGGGGGAGGAGAGTAGATCCCATTTCTCGTTTAGCCAGCGCTGAGATAGGCGGATGGTAGTGTAACTCAGGGATGGAAGCAAGCAGCAGATGTTGACCTAAATTGACACTCGTAACGTAGTAGAAAATTTTGGATCACTATGTAGGTAACAAACAGTTCCGAGAGAAGCAACTGTTAAGTGGGGTGGGGGTGGTGGAATGCTGAACCGACGCCAGATAGGTGATATTCAAATTAATTGCTCGGAGCAGAAGTGTCTCTAAATTGAACTATCGATCGAATTAAACAAGATTATAGATTTGCAATTACCTCTCCGTGATGGAGCATTGTAAGCCTCCAGACTGCATGGCTATTCAGTGCTGCTGCCTTGCAAAAGTAGTTTAATTATATTGACGAAAGGAGCGAGATAGCAAAAAAAGACATGAAATTTTATTTTTCACTTCAGGTTTTTTATATTTGATTGACAAAGCACAAGGGTTCTACACAGAACAATCTGGATAATGTTAAACGATTAACGTTGTGCTCTCAGCATAATCATACAAAAACTTGTTACACAGCGTACATTAAAAAACATATACAATGCAAAACCTTTTGGTGAATGAGATATTGGCTTGCTGAACTCGATCACGAATCAGAAACAACACGTAAACAGAACGGGATCTGCTCAACGTTAACTGTAACCGCGAGTATCGCTCTGCTACTCATTCAATGACATTGCTTCAGTATAGCTTGGCAGGTCGTAAAATAAAGAAATACATTATCTTGTATTCTTGAGTCGGCTTATAAAAAATGATGTGTTCGATTTTCAGTACCACTGCATAAGTAAAAACCATGAACTGCTTTTAGTCACCGTTCTCCATCTTTCTCAGTGTAAGTCTCAATTAAAAGATACCATATAGTACACGAGCAAATGGAGTAGATTAAACAGGGTGTCTACGACCCGGGACAACCGGGAGATCCGGGAAAAACTCGGGAATTTTTTCATCCGGGAGAAAATCGGGGAAAAACTGGGAATTTTTTAGAATTCTGGGAATTTTTCATTGTTTTTGTTTTCAGTTAATTTTCTATAATTTTGACTGGTAAGAACCGATGCTCTAACAAAGGATATTACTGTATCCCGCTACTGCAGAATAATACTGCAGCAATAAAACATGAACGAGAGAAAAAACGAAAATAAAACTTAAATTGCAAAGGAAATGCGCCATATACAACAACAAAACACTGTGCTCCTACAAGCGTCTTCCAACAGCAAAATGTGTCAAAGGCTTTACGAAGACTATGCAATGCTTCATAGCAACAACTTGCCTCCGATGAGCGTGACGTCACAACTGCTTTATATTCATTTGAGCAGTTGCGTGCGAGCTCATGCGCATGCGCAATTGAGTCAGTACCACCTCCTGTTTCTGGCTACAGAGGTGTGGCCGTTAGCTGTATAAGCAATAGCAGCAAGTAAGATGTCAGATTCACGCATGTGCAACAGGCCTGGATATAGGGGCCGGGACAACCGGGGAATCTGCCCCTGGCGGCAATTTCTGCGATGAGAGGGGGGGGGGGGGGGAGGCTTTGTTTCACAAAGCGCCTAGCATCAAGCGCACGTCGGTCTATCGATTATTCACATGATTTTGAAACGCATTCCTGTTGAATAATAGGTGTATCCAAGAAAATGAAATTTTGGCATAAATTTTTTTGCCAGAACGCTACACTGGTAAGGGCCAGTTATACAGTCCCCGGCTAGCAGCCGCTAAAGTTCTATTCTCGGAGTAGCACGGAAAACGAGATGTACGAACACGTAATAACGCCTAACCGCAGAATAAAAGCGGGATAACTGAAACGGTGATTGTGGCAGGGTTAGTCTAGTTAACCGGAGAATATGCTTTAACCCTCGCAGGAATAGTTACAGAATTAGTGATGACTAGATTGTTTGTTAGAACGAGGAAGGAGAAGAAACGGGGACATTACACAATTATGGAAGATCACGACGATTCCAAATTTATATAAAAATTTCGGACCACGACTTTCCGATCTCATGCTTCAGAAGCTAGAGCGTATGAATGAAATGTGAAACTATTTCCTAACATGAAACTTTTTGTTTCTAATAGGCCTAATAAGCATTTAATGTTGCTACTTCGTGGTTATATTATGTCGTGTTATAAAAAAGACCATTTGTGCCAAAACAGTGTCGTTTATTCGGTGTGTGTTACAATTGCTGCAATATTAGGCAGACCTATTTCGTGTATCTAGCAGACACTGACAAAATACACATAATCAGATCGAGAAACCACACCAGTCTTGGCTATTCGTATGAATAGCTTTTTCAGTATTAGACAACGACATTCGTTTTTTTTCGTGTAGCAAAACGTTTGACGAACTTTGAGCTAACAGGTTCTTTTCTAAAAGGAGAGCACGCCATATAAAGCTGTAGTAAGGTTAGTGAGAAAAGCAGTGCAAGGACTTAAGGATTGAAGAAATGTGCACTGTCTTGCTTGTCTATTGTTTTTACTGGTTTTATGTATCCTGTATTTAATTTTATGTCACACAAAATATCAAGTTATTAACTAACAGGCAATAAAGAGTGCAAATGTTCTCGCGGTTACAAAAAATCCCACCCAGTATTTATTGTGAGTTTTTAACTGGGAGCAGGAGAGGCACTACAGGGCATTTCAGATTCCACTGCTCTGAATATAGTTAGATAGCACCCATTACAAAATGTTATACGTTTGAATTCCACAGAGCGAAATACAGTGACGTGCGATGGAAGAATGCCGTGTGAAGAGGCGTGGCCCTGCGCTTTGCCACGTGTAAGACCAAATAATATGTCTTACATTTCCTCTCGCACATATGTTTTATGTATTAGACTCTTCAGAAAGATGTGTGCTACAAAATGGACATATTTTTGAAAAGACGATTTTTAAATTTGTGGCGTCCTACCTCAAACGCTCGAGGGAGGAGGGGCGCCACATTCTAGTATAGCCCCGGTTCGGAAATATCGTAGGTGCGGGGCAGATCTACAGAGCAGCCGTAAGTTGTAATGGGGAGGTGGGTAGTCTCACGTGACCCGTGTTTACGTTTAGTGATTTTGCTGTTTCCTTTTCGTTTATTGCTCTCACGTCAAATGAAAACAAAACGGATTTCTGTGAGCGGGAGCTATCAAGTGAATTAAAATACATTCACATAATTACGGAAGGCTAAAATATGTTATTAGTTTCAGATTTTATTTTATTTCTCCTTTCTGACAGGCAAGCATTAATCGCATTGCAGAACAATGAAGTTATTTTTGTCGAATTGATAAAGAAATTTCGCTTTTATTAACTTTTCCGCTGAAACGGCCAATTTATTGCCAATTTATTTGAAATGGAGTGTTTAACTCCACACTATTTGTTCGTTTTAACTTCGCTGCATTTCTCACTTAAAAATCAACTCTTTGAGGACGACCATTTAGAATAATTTAGCGCCCAGGAGATCTGACATTTATGTCGTTCTTAAAAATTTTACTGGCACATTGTGTGATGTATCTCAAAGTGTAAAACGCACAAAAAGGGGCAACATTATATGTGAAAGCCTTTCTTGTAGCAACACTACATATATTAATTTAAACCATTAACTTTATCTATTTGTTTGTTCGTGTTACTTAACAGTGGTGTTGCTATTGGCTGACTACATCATGTGTCCTATGTTCTGAACATCTGCTGTTGTCAGTTGGCGAGATCACGTGACTGTCTTCTGACTGGCATACAAAAGTGTATCACAAACTCCATTTAAATGCTTCGGAAAGTAACATACGGTGATTGGTGGAATTCGAATTTATACTTTCGTAATACGAAAATATTCAGTGTACATGCTGCTGCACGTCAGTCATGTGCCCAAAACGTGTTTTGTTCCCTGAGTTTCGTTTTCTAAAGTGCTTGGAAGTCTACACTGGTGTATAAAACCATAACCATTTAAAAGACTGGTACGTTTTACGGTTCCAAGGAGAGTATACTCTCATTTAAAACGGAAAAAGTATATTTTCACTCGGAAGGAAGTGTAATTTTACCGGGAAGAATCCGGGATTTTTTTCCTCGTCCACGTATACACTCTGTTAAAGCAGGCGTCTCGTTTTCGTTGCAAGCCAACAAACCACGTGTAGCCACCAAGCCCCGAATACGCTCGCACGTCACAGATCTCAGGCAGACACACTCAAGCAGTCGAAGCAGCCGTGAATATCAGAAGTCGGTCAGTGTGCCACAGACATAATAGCAAAGAAAACTGTTTGCGAGAAAGCTACATAAAAACAGAATACATGGAAGAGTGTAGAAGATACTTTTCAGACGTGATGCCTCATTCGTTTATTACTTACAATGTGTAGACGTGGAGGCTTACAATTTTCTTGTATTAGTTCAGGGTTTACCGCTTTACCGCTATTTATTGTCTGATAAAACGATTTACTCCCTATTTCACCGGACTTTGCGTTACTACTGCGCCGGTATCAGTAACTTTCTCTGCCATTTATTAATTAATAATGCTTGTGTGTGTGTGTGTGTGTGTTTGTTTGCTTATGTGTATGTGTTTTTGTGTGTATTTGTGGTGAACCTGTCTGAGGGAAATGGGAAAAGACTAAGAGCTGCACATGTGTTTGTATGTTTTATTCCCTATCAAAATGTTAAACATGGACACTGGAAGGGTATTTGAACACTACACCTCTGAAACGAAGGAAGTGTAATTGGATACAGTGCAGCTGCTGAATTTAGCAGGGAAGTATATTGGCTGAGTAGTTTTCGAAGCATTACTCAAGACATTTGCATTACGCAATTTAGGGACACCACTAAAATCAAGGATCTGGATAGTCAGATATGAACCCTGCTCCTTTCAAATACACAAGTTTAGCATACCAGACCATCACTCCTGATCGTCGGTCCGTATGGCGGGCGACAGTCAGTTTGGTGTCCGCCACCGTCTGGGGCGTCCCCACATACGCCTTCGCTGGTCATCTGGGCTCAGTTTGAAGTGGATTCGTTACAGAGACTATTCTACTCCAGTTAGTGATATCCCGGGCAACGGCCTTGCCGCAGTGGATACACCGGTTTCAGAGCGATCACCGAAGTTAAGCGCTGTTAGGCGTGGCCTGGACTTGGATGGGTGACCATCCAGCCACCATGCACTGTTGCCATTTTTAGGGGTGCACTCAGCCTAATGATGCCAATTGAGGAGCCCCTCGACCTAATGGTAGCGGCTTCGGTCAAGAATACTATCATAATGACTGGGAGAGCGGTGTGCTGACCCCACGCCCCTCCGATCCGCATCCTCCTCAGAGGATGACACGGCTGTCGGATGGCCACTCGTGGCCTGAAGACAGAGTACTCTTCTTTTTAGTGATACTTCAAGGCGAAGACATGCCAGACAGCAGTGGGGTACCAGCCTGCCTGTCGCCTGGCATACGACTCGACAACCAGGAGTGCTGCTCGGGGGTCCCGTTTCTTCTCTTTTCATAACAGCACCCCGTTGGTTGCCATCCGCGGCACCCTTACAGCGCAACGATATGTCAACGATATTCTACGTTCAGTTTTGTTGCCTTTTGTGGCAAGCCATATGGGGCTCACATTTCAGCGAGAGTTTCTGTTGCTTCTTCAGTGCTTGATAAACCTTACCTTGGCCAACAAAGTCGCCGGATCTCTTCTCAATTGAGAACGTTTGGAGCGCTGTGGGCAAGGCCTCCAGACACCTCCAACTAGACAGAATTTGGGACTATATCCCTAGGAGACTATTCAACAACTCAGTCAATGCCAATCCGAAAAATAACTACTAGCATAAGGGCCAGAGGTGGACGAACACATTATTCAGATTATTCAGATGGTTCAAATGGCTCTGATCACCATGGGACGTGCCACGTGGGATTAGCCCAGCGGTCTAGGGCGCTGCAGTCATGGACTGTGGAGCTGGTCCCGGCGGAGGTTCGAGTCCTCCCTACAACTACATCTACATGACTACTCTGCAATTCACATTTAAGTGCTTGGCAGAGGGTTCATCGAACCACAATCATACTATCTCTCTACCATTCCACTCCCGAAGAGCGCGCAGGAAAACGAACACCTAAACCTTTCTGTTCGAGCTCTGATTTCTCTTATTTTTTTTCGATTATAATTACTACCTATGTAGGCTGGGCTCAACAAAATATTTTCGCATTCGGAAGAGAGAGTTGGTGACTGAAATTTCGTAAATAGATCTCGCCGCGACGAAAAACGTCTTTGCTTTAATGACTTCCATCCCAACTCGCGTATCATATCTGCCACACTCTCTCCCCTATTACGTAAAAATACAAAACGAGCTGCCCTTTTTTGCACCCTTTCGATGTCCTCCGTCAATCCCACCTGGTAAGGATCCCACACCGCGCAGCAATATTCTAACAGAGGACGAACGAGTGTAGTGTAAGCTGTCTCTTTAGTGAACTTGCTGCATCTTCTAAGTGTCCTGCCAATGAAACGCAACCTTTGGTTCACCTTCCCCACAATGTTATCTATGTGGTCTTTCCAACTGAAGTTATTCGTAACTTTAACACCCAGGTACTTAGTTGAATTGACAGCCTTGAGAATTGTACTATTTATCGAGTAATCGAATTCCAACGGATTTCTTTTGGAACTCATGTGGATCACCTCACACTCTTCGTTATTTAGCGTCAACTGCCACCTGACACACCATACATCAATCTTTTCTAAATCGCTTTGCAACTGATACTGGTCTTCGGATGACCTTACTAGACGGTAAATTACAGCATCATCTGCGAACAACCTAAGAGAACTGCTCAGATTGTCACCCAGGTCATTTATATAGGTCAGGAACAGCAGAGGTCCCAGGACGCTTCCCTGGGGAACACCTGGTATCACTTCAGTTTTACTCGATGATTTCCTGTCTATTACTACGAACTGCGACCTTCCTGACAGGAAATACGAATCCAGTCGCACAACTGAGACGATACCCCATAGGCCCACAGCTTGATTAGAAGTCGCTTGTGAGGAACGGTGTCAAAAGCTTTCCGGAAATGTAGAAATACGGAATCAACTTGAGATCCCCTGTCGATAGAGGACATTACTTCGTGCGAATAAAGAGCTAGCTGCGTTGCACAAGAGCGATGTTTTCTGAAACCATGCTGATTACGTATCAATAGACGTTTCCTTCGAGGTGATTCATAATGTTTGAATACAGTATATGCTCCAAAACCCTACTGCAAACCGTCGTCAATGATATAGGTCTGTAGTTCGATGGATTACTCCTAATACCCTTCTCAAACACTGGTGCGACCTGCGCAATTTTCCAATCTGTAGGTACAGATCTATCGGCGAGCGAGCGGTTGTATATAATTGGTAAGTAGGGAGCTATTGTATCAGCGTAATCTGAAAGGAACCTAATCGGTATACAATCTGGACCTTAAGACTTGCCCTTATCAAGCGATCTGAATTACTTCGCAACCCCTAAGGTATCTACTTCTAAGAAATTCATGCCAGCAGCTGTTTGTGTTTCAAATTCTGGAATATTCCATTCGCCTTCACTGGTGAAGAAATTTCGGAAAACTGCGTCCAATAACTCCGCTTTAGCGGCACAGTCGTCGGTAACAGTAAGATCGTCATTGCGCAGCGAAGGTGTTGACTGCGTCTTGCCGCTTGTGTACTTTACATACGACCAGAATTTCTTCGGATTTTCTACCAAATTTCGAGATAATGTTTCGTTGTGGAACCTATTAAAGGCATCTCGCATTGAAGTCCGTGCCAAATTTCGCGCGTCTCTAAATTTTAGCCAATCTTCGGGATTTCGCGTTCTTCTTAACTTCGCATGCTTTTTCCGTTGCCTCTGCAACAGCGTTCGGACCTGTTTTGTGTACCACGGGGGATCCGTTCCATCTCTTACCAATTTATGAGGTATGAATCTCTCAATTGCTGTTGCTACTATACCTCTGAATTTGAGCCACATCTCGTCTACATTGCACAGTCAGTTCGGAAGGAATGAAGATTGTCTCTTAGGAAGGCTTCTAGTGACTCTTTATCCGCTTTTTTAAATAAAATTATTTTGCGTTTGTTTCTGGTGGATTTGGAAGAAATGGTATTGAGCTTAGCTACAACGACCTTGTGATCACTAATCCCTGTATCAGTCATGATGCTCTCTATCAGCTCTGGATTGTTTGTGGCTAAGAGATCAAGTGTGTTTTCGCAACCATTTACAATTCGCGTGGGTTCGTGGACTAACTGCTCGAAATAATCTTCGGAGAAAGCATTTAGGACAATCTCGGAAGATGTTTTCCCTCGGGCATGGGTGTGTGTGTGTGTGTTTGTCCTTAGGCTCAAATGGCTCTGAGCACTATGTGACTTAACTTCTGAGGTCATCAGTAGCCTAGAACTTAGAACTAATTAAACCTAACTAACCTAAGGACATCATACACATCGATGCCCGAGGGAGGATTTGAACCTGCGATCGTAGCTGTCGCTCGGCTCCAGACTGTAGCGCCCAGAACCGCGCGGCCACTACGGCCGGATTGTCCTTAGGATAATTTAGGTTAAGTAGTGTGTAAGCTTAGCGACTGATGACTTTAGCGGTTAAGTCCCATACGATTTTCACACACACACACACTATGGGACTTAACATCTGAATTCATCAGTCCCCTAGACTTAGAACTACTTAAAACTACTAACCTAAGGACATCACACACAGCCATGCCCGAGCAGGATTCGAACGTGCGACCGTAGCAGCAGTGTGGTTCTGGACTGAGGCGCCTAGAACCGCTTGGTCGCAACGGCCGGCTCAACGCATTATTGACTTTCTCAATTTATAAAGCCCTTTCTCTTGAGCCGTGATAAAAATTGCTGTTTTGAAGAGCGCGCCGCAGCGCGTAGTGTGAAGCAGTCGCCCTCCGTTTCTGGCGGTGGCGCCGCTGTGGCAATCGCAGCTTTGGTGTCTTCCTCTGGTGGGAAAGGGAAAAGGTTGCCTGAGTCTCATGGGAAGCGTGCAAGGGATAAGTCCCTGCAGTCGCGTTATTAATCTGTGTCCTCGGTGGCTCAGATGGATAGAGCGTCTGCCATGTAAGCAGGAGATACCGGGTTCGAGTCCCGGTGTGGGCACATTTTCAGCGGTCCATATCGAGGTATATCAACAACACCTGTCGGCAGCTGAGTTTGTCAGTTAGTCATCATTTATTCCAGGGGAAAGCTGCACGGTCATCAACAGTAACTGTTCTTTCGAGAACGAGTTACTGTCTTCATATATTAATTGGTAGTGTTTTGTACCATTTCCATCCCTCCTATGGAAAGGGGGGGGGTGCATAGTTTGTGTGCTTGTGTAAATTGTTAAAACTCTTAGTTTAAATTATCTGGTGTGTTGCACATTTGCACCAGTGTAATCTTTCAGAGGCTGTTGTGAGGAATCGTAACTACGGCCGTGTCAAAAGGGAGCGGCCATGTTCTCTGCCCGAAAGCTGATACAGTCAAAACTGTTTCTTTCTGCCTCTGAATAAATAGTAG
Source organism: Schistocerca gregaria (assembly GCF_023897955.1). NCBI lineage: Eukaryota > Metazoa > Arthropoda > Insecta > Orthoptera > Acrididae > Schistocerca > Schistocerca gregaria. The sequence goes on from NC_064922.1 coordinate 867,006,297, forward strand.
CTTTGATATTTAGAGGGGCTTTCTGGTTATAGTGTTAAGTTTGTTTATTTTAAAAAATGCTTTTAGATACTATAAAAGAGAATGAAATTCCCATTTGTTAAAAGGAAATTGGTTATGATTTCATCAGTTGCTCCCTGGCAACTACTTCCATGCTTACATAGTGTGATTAAATGTGTTAATGTTCTTGATGAATCGCTAGTAAATAAAATAAATTCTTAGTAATATTCTTTGAAAATGAATCACTGTTCATCTCTTAAATAAATCATACAATTTTTCTATAATCGTAATCATTTGTTTGTCTGTACATGTACATCACATCTACCGCTTTCCGTCCCGTTCGGATAATTTCTTCATGGCGGTTCGCTTTTTTGTCTTACAGAGTGTATTTCGTCAATCAGAACTTAGTGAACAGGAAATTAAAACTATTTGGCGATACATGCGCAGCCACAATGCGAAACCTACCACACTGATCGTTGACGTTATTTTCTAGCACTCTATACGAGAGACAATGAAATTATGATTTTTCCAACCAGCACATTGTGCACTTCCTTAATGGGCACTGCTCCTCTTCTTCATACACCGGACACGGAAAATCTTTAGTCGAGGCTGCAAGTATGGCTTTCCTGTAGGAACTTGAGTGGACTCAATGTCAAACTGATATGAGACGAACTTTGCTAGGCTTGGACAGTAAGCGCAGCTGTTGACACCAGTAAGGAGGTGTTTTCCCGCTACTTTAAAGGGTGCACTGAGCGTGCGGCTCAGCCAGTTGAATGGAAAGGACAATCGCACAGCAGGCACTAGACGGACAGAATGCGACAGCATGTATAACGTGATACCAAGTGTAGCAACTTCTTATGATAATGTCGTAGTCGCTACTGGGGACTCTACAGCCACGTTACTGTCAGTAATTCTTTAAGTTTTAATTTTAAATTGATTTTGGGTTATTAAGTTAGGTAAGCTGTAAATTGGATACGATTATAGAACTGCTAGTAGAGATTCGGTGTGGTAGGCCTTGAAATCCATTTACTTTGGAGCAATGTGTCCACAGACATAGAAAAATTGAAACAGTATAGATGTAGTTAGTGTAGTAAAATAAATGTAATAACACTGTTGTGAAAAGCAACACGGTACAACTGTAAAACTATCGCCGTCCATGTTGTGTGTAAAGCGACGGGATTCCATGAAACAGAACTAAGAAATAAAAAAAATAAAAAACAATATTGCAGTGCTCCTATTGCCTCAGCGAGGTTCGAGAGCGCATTTTTCTCTTGGAAGCACGTTGTTATGATAGGAATTTAACTGCTGATATGTATAGTTGATGCCTCTAAATTCTTTTTTCAGTGCACAGTGAAGTATAAAACGTGTAGCTACAACGTAACCGTTAGCTGGAAATAAACGTTCACTTAATTCTACAAATTTTTTCCGAATATCGTTGGTGTGGAATGTAACGGCCAGAAATTTCGCATCCACATTTTGGCTACTCCCGATGTGGTTACCTCGGGACTTTAATCACTGAATCAGGCTACTAGTAGTAACAACCAGCCCAAGAAATTTTAATGTTATTCCTATCCATTTAGCGAGTTGGAGCTGTGTTCAAAAGACCTAATGTTTTTCATCAGCATCATCATCACCAGCATCATCATCAAAAATGATTCAAATAGCTCTGAGTACTATGGGACTTAAATTCTGAGGTCATCAGTCCCCTAGAACTTAGAACTACTTAAACCTAACTAACCTAAGGACATCACACACATCCTTTTCGAGGCAAGATTAGAACCTGCGACCGTAGCGGTCGGGCGGTTCCAGACTGTAGCGCCTAGAACCGCTCGGCCACTTCAGCCGGCAGCATCATCATCATCGTCATCATTAGCAGTTGCGGCAGGATCTACCAACTGATATCCATTGCTGGATGCTTTGCTGGGTGCCTCCCATGGATTCCAGTAATAGCTCATTGCTGTGTAGATCTTCCATTTTCGGAGCAATTCACCATATTAATATTCCTTGAGGCGAAAGATCTTGCCATGGTTGAAGGAACATGCATCCACTTCGTGCAATTGACCCTTATGTCAACGCGCCATACAGCTACCATCATGATCACCATGCATCTTTGCCAATCGGATCGGCGATCCTCGCCATCGGCGTTTTGGATATAATTATATTTATTGCTTTTGATAACCAGACAACGTGTCCACAACACTGTCAGTAGTTTTCAGGATGGATGAGTGACCTGCTTCTGTGCACAGCTGCGCTGCTGTGGCTTTTCGAGAGTCGCTCTACGGCCCGTGAGGCTCCGGATGAGAAATATAGTCACACGTCTCAACAAACTTCAAAATTTTTATATGGCTCACGAGAATCTACCAAAGATAAGCATTATTCTTACGTCACGATTGTGCAGCACTCTGAGAACGAGTATACATCATATGCGGACGTAGGCCTAGCTACGAACGTAATTCTTACCTTCTATTTCCAATGCAGTGTCTTACGTTTACAACAACATAAAATCCATCAGAAAGAAACTCTGTTACTTAGTTTGAGCCTGATAATTCACCTTGCGAAGATGGGATAAACCTGCAAAGATATTTGAGAGCTTCCTCAGAAGACAGGTAAATGTTATTTGTTGTCGCTGCGCTAAGCTAAAGTGGGATTCCTGGTGACGGCTTTACTTTCTTTGGCCATGAAAAAGTCTCAAATGGAGACCATCCTCATTTGCACAGAGTACAAACAAGGATCAGTTCATTAATATTAACAAGGAAACTGACGATTACTCTACTGACATAACGTAAAACCGAAAAGCCTGCGTAATTTTCGAAGAGTCACAATTAAAAAAAAATATTTTTACGGTACTTCCAGTGCATATTGATCACTACCAAAAGCAAATCACGGATGTCTGAGTATATCCTAGATATGCTGTAGTTATGTGGCGCGCTCTGTTATCATTTACAGAAAAACCTGCAAATAATAATGTAGACTACTCAGTTTTATTAAAAGTTGCGTCTATGATGTAAATTGCATATTCTTAAATACAAACGTAGGCTTCTGCGGCCATTGTCACAGTCAATAAAATGTTTCCGGGTTTGTCACCGCATTGTCAGTATGTGAAACTACCAACGTTTCGGTCACTGTCGCAAGTGACCTTCTTCAGGGAGTTTTTGTTTACCGCTGAATGAGAAAACTTTCTTTCTTATATATGAGTACCTGTATATATTATGTTCGAACATTAACAATCACCTCGAAGAAAACGGCCTATTGACACACAGTCAACATGAATTTAGAAAACTTCGTTCTTGTGAATCACAACTAGTTCTTTATTCGCATGAAGTGTTAAGTGCTATTGGCCAGGGATTTCAGACTGATTCCGTATTTCTAGATTTGAGGAGGCCTTATGACAGTGTAGCACGCAACATTATGACTCAGTTAACAGGGAAAGGCTCTTGGAAGAAATGAAGAAGATAGGTATAGAAGATGGATACATTAAAGTAATAAAGACAATGTACAGAGGACACAATTGTAGAATTAGAACACCACTGGGGAACTCTGAATACTTCGAAATAATACAGGGACTTAAACAAGTAAGTATTCTATCTCCTGCACTTTTTAACGTTGTGGTGGAGGGAAAGAACAGGGCAGTTAAAGATATAGTGAAAAAGACAAAAAGATGATTTTTGCAGATGATAGAGGTAGATGTACAGTTATAACTTGATGAGTGGAAGGAAATAATGAAAAGGTATGGGTTAAAAATAAATAAAGATAAGAGTGAAGTAATGGTATTTGGAAGAAACACAGGGATCAACGGTAATATTACTTTGAATGGAGAACCCCTCTAGGTGGTAGACAGTTTCACTTATTTAGGGAGTGAAATATCTAATGATGGAAGAATAACTAACGAAATTAATACGAGGTTACAGAAGGGATGCAATTTCTACTAAACAATAAAACGCCTACTTGGAATAAGGAAGTTTCAGAAAAAGCAAAGCTCCTTATGTATAAGAGTTATTACTTCCCTATTGCCACCTATGGAGGAGGAATATGGACGATGGGACTGGAGCAGACTGCAAGCAGGGGAAATGAAATTTCTCGGAGCATTTAACGGAAAAACAAGAATGTACAGAGTAAGGAATGTAGATATTATAAAGGACTTTAAACAAGAAAGTATGAGAGAAGAAATTGAAGGGAGATGAAGATGGTACGGGCATGTTAAGAGGATGCGTAGACAGAGACTTCCCAAAATTATGGAAGAACTAAAGATGGATGGGAAAAGACCTAGAGGGCGCCCAAGAACACGGTGGAAAACGGGAGTGAGAATATCTGTGGAAAGGAGTGGTGTGATTTGGCTGCAAGTGGAGGAAGTAAAGTAGTGGGAGGACCGAGCCAAATGGAGAGGACTCGTCAGCACCCAGACCCGGCAGTAGCTGGAGCGGGATCCGGATACAATAACGCAATCGGCTTGTAGTGAAATTGCGTGCTTATGGAATATCGTCTCAGTTATGTGACAGGATTCACGATTTCCTGTCAGAGAGGCCACAGTTCGAAGTAATTGACGGAAAGTCATCGAGTAAAACAGAACTGATTTCTGGCGTTCACCAAGGTAGTGTTACAGGCTCTTTGCTGTTCCTAATCTATAGAAACGATTTGGGAGACAAACTGAGTAGTTTTTGTTGTTCCTTATCTATACAAACGATTTGGGAGATAAACTGAGCAGCCGTCTTAGGTTGTTTGCAGATGGTGCTGTTGTTTATCGACTAATAAAGTCATCAGAATAGCAAAACAAATTGCAAAACGTTTTAAAAAACATATCTGTATGGTGCGAAAATTGGCAGTAGACCATAAATAACGGAAAGTGTGAGGTCATCCACATGTGTGCTATAAGAAATCCGTTAAACTTAGGTTACACGATAAATCAGTCAATTCTAAAGGCCGGAAATTCAGCTAAATACCTAGGTATTACAATTATGAGCGACTTAAATTGGAAGGAACACTTAGAAAATGTTTGGGGAAGGCTAACCAAACACTGCGTTTTATTGGCACGATACTTAGAAAATGTAACAGACCTACTAAGGAGACTGCCTACACTACGCTTCTTTGTGCTCTTTTAGAATACTGCTGCGCGTTGTGGAATCCCTAGCAGATAGGATTGACGGAGTACATCGAAAAAGTTTAAAGAAGACGAGCACGTTTTGTATTGTCGCGAAATAGGGGAGAGAGTGTCACTGAAAGGATATAGGATTTGGGCTGGACATCATTAAACCAAAGGCGTTTTTCGTTGAAGAGGTATCTTCGCACGAAATGCCATTCACCAACCTTCTCCTCTGAATGCGAAAATATTTTGTTGACGCCGATCTACATAGGGAGAAAGGATCACCACGAAAAAATAAGGGAAGTCAGAGCTCGTACGGAAGGATATAGGTGTTCGTTCTTTCCGTGCGCTTAGAATAATAGAGAATAGTGAAGGTGGTTCAATGAACCCTCTGTCAGACAAATGTGATTTGCAGAGTATCACTGTAGATGCAGATGTGGATGAAGCGGCCAGTTATTCTATGCCAGTTTGTTACCCCTTGTTTTAACAGTGGAATGTGTTTGTAAATTTGGCCAAGACTTTTTAAAATTACTATGGTAATCTGTTCCTGTTGTAAACTGCTCATTCTCTTGGTTTAGTGGTTTATTTAATGTGGCAGCCCCCCCTCCCCACCTGACCCCCTCCCGATCACAAATTTCTTTTATCTGGGGGACTGTAACGGCACTAGCTTTAGGGACCTCGAACTTGCTTCGGCCACAGTTGGCTGTACTACGTTTCTCCTTTTTTTATCTGGCGAAAAGAAAAGACTAGTGTGCCAAATATTAAATTTGTTTCTTCAATCATTGAAGTCTGAGGTTAGCTACTGCGCAGGAATTCGTTTCTTGCTGGAGATGTACGGGATGCTCCGAGACCTGACATTTCATATTTATTATTTTTAATTCTAAAATCCAGGGCGTTGTCTCTTAGTTTCATGCTTGTTTAAATGCTGACTCACCATAGAGGGACAAGTTTGTGACGTTTTTGTCAAAGATAATGGAAGACTATATTTAACTTCCTCCCGATGAACCATGGACCTTGCCGATGCTGGGGAGGCTTGCGTGCCTCAGCGATACAGATAGCCGTACCGTAGGTGCAACCAAAACGGAGTGGTATCTGTTGAGAGGCCAGACAAACGTGTGGTTCCTGAAGAGGGGCAGCAGCCTTTTCAGTAGTTGCAGGGGCAACAGTCTGGATGATTGACTGATCTGGCCTTGTAACACTAACCTAAACAGCCTCGCTGTGCTGGTACTGCGAATGGCTGAAAGCAAGAGGAAACTACAGCCGTAATTTTTCCCGAGGGGATTGCAGCTTTACTGTATGGTTAAATGATGATGGCGTCCTCTTGGGTAAAATATTCCGGAGGTAAAATGGTCCCCCAAGTCGGATCTCCGGGCAGGGACTACTCAGGAGGACGTTGTTATTAGGAGAAAGAAAACTGGTGTTCTACGGATCGGAGCGTGGAATGTCAGATCCCTTAATCGGGCAGGTAGGTTAGAAAATTTAAAAAGGGAAATGGATAGGTTAAAGTTGGATATAGTGGGAATTAGTGAAGTTCGGTGGCAGGAGGAACAAGACTTTTGGTCAGGCGAATACAGGGTTATAACTACAAAATCAAATAGGAGTAATGCAGGAGTAGGTTTAATAATGAATAAAAAATAGGGTAAGCTACTACAAACAGCATAGTGAACGCATTATTGTTGCCAAGATAGACACGAAGCCCACGCCTACCACAATAGTACAAATTTATATGCCAACTAGCTCTGAAGATGACAAAAAAATTGAAGAAATGTATGATGAAATAAAAGAAATTATTCAGATAGTGAAAGGTGACAAAAATTTAATAGTCATGGGTGACTGGAATTCAGTAGTAGGAAAAGGGAGAGGAAGAAACGTAGTAGGTGAATATGGACAGGGGGAAGAAATGAAAGAGGAAGCCGTCTGGTAGAATTTTGCACAGAGCAAAACTTAATAGTAGCTAACACTTGGTTCAAGAATCGTAAAAGAAGGCTGTATACATGGAAGAAGCCTGGAGATACTGACAGGTTTCAGATAGATTATACAATGGTAACACAGAGATTTAGGAACCAGGTTTTAAACTGAAAGACATTTCCAGGGGTAGATGTGGACTCTGACCACAATCTATTGGTAATGAACTGTAGATTAAAACTGAAGAAACTGCAAAAAGGTGGGAATTTAAGAAGATGGGACCTGGATAATCTGAAAGAACCAGAGGTTGTACAGAGTTTCAAGGAGGACATAAGGGAACAATTGACAGGAATGGGGGAAAGAAAGACAGTAGAAGAAGAATGGATAGCTTTGAGGGATGAAGTAGTAAAGGCAGCAGAGGATAAAGTAGGTAAAAAGACGAGAGCTGCTAGAAATCCTTGGGTAACAGAAGAAATATTGAACTTAATTGATGAAAGGAGAAAATATAAAAATGCAGTAAACGAAGCAGGCAAAAAGAAATACAAACGTATCAAAAATGAGATCGACGGGAAGTGCAAAATGGCTAAGCAGGGATGGCTAGAGGACAAATGTAAGGATGTAGAGGCTTCTCTGACCAGGGGTAAGATACATACTGCCTACAGGAAAATTAAAGAGACCTTTGGAGAAAAGAGAACCACTTGTATGAATATCAAGAGCTCAGATGGAAACACAGTTCTAAGCAAAGAAGGGAAAGCAGAAAGGTGGAAGGAGTATATAGAGGGTCTATACAAGGGCGATGTACTTGAGGAAAATGGGAGATATGATACTGCCTGAAGAGTATGACAGAGCACTGAAAGACCTGAGTCGAAACAAGGCCCCGAGAGTAGACAACATTCCATTAGAACTACTGACAGCCTCGGGAGAGCCACTGCTGACAAAACTCTACCATCTGCTGAATAAGATATATGAGACAGGCGAAATATCCTCAGACTTCAAGAAGAATATAATAATTCCAATCCCAAAGAAAGCAGGTGTTGACAGATGTGAAAATTACCGAACTATCAGTTTAATAAGTCACTGCTGCAAAATACTAACGCGAATTCTTTAAAGAAGAATGGAAAAAAAACTGATAGAAGCCGACCTCGGGGAAGATCAGTTTGGATTCCGTAGAAATGTTGGAACACGTGAGGCAATAGTGACCATACGACTTATCTTAGAAGCTAGATTAAGGAAAGGCAAACCTACGTTTCTAGCATTTGTAGACTTGGAGAAAGCTTTTGACAATGTCAATTGGAATACTCTCTTTCAAATTCTTAAGGTGGCAGGGGTAAAACACAGGGAGCGAAAGGCTATTTACAATTTGTACAGAAACCAGATGGCAGTTATAAGAGTCGAGGGACATCAAAGGGAAACAGTGGTTGGGAAGGGAGTGAGACATGGCTGTAGCCTCTTCCCGATGTTATTCAATCTGTATATTGAGCAAGCAGTGAAGGAAACATAAGAAAAATTCGGAGTAGGTATTAAAATCCATGAGGTTTGCCGATGACATTGTAATTCTGTCAGAGACAGCAAGAGACTTGGAAGAGCAGTTGAACGGAATGGATAGTGTCTTGAAAGAAGGATATCAGATGAACATCAACAAAAGCAAAACGAGGATAATGGAATGTAGTCGAATTAAGTCGGGTGATGCTGCGGGAATTAGATTAGGAAATGAGCCACTTAAAGTAGTAAAGGAGTTTTGCTATTTGGTGAGCAAAATAACTGATGATTGTCGGAGTAGAGAGGATATAAAATGCAGACTGGCAATGGGAAGGAAAGCGTTTCTGAAGAAGAGAAATTTGTTAATATCGAGTAGAGATTTAAGTGTCAGGATGTCGTGTCTGAAAGTATTTGTATGGAGTGTAGCCATGTATGGAAGTGAAACATGGACGATAAATAGTTTGGACAAGAAGAGAATAGAAGCTTTCGAAATGTGGTGCTACAGAATAATGCTGAAGATTAGATGGGTAGATCACATAACTAATGAGGAGGTATTGAATAGGATTGGGGAGAAGAGAAATTTGTGGCACAACTTGACTAGAAGAAGGGATCGGTTGGTAGGACATGTTCTGAGGCATCAAGGGATCACTAATTTAGAATTGGAGGGTAGCGTGGAGGGTAAAAATCGTAGAGGGAGACCGAGAGATGAATACACTAAGCAGATTCAGAAGGATGTAGGTAGCAGTAGTTACTGGGAGATGAAAAAGCTTGCACAGGATAGAGTAGCATGGAGAGCTGCATCAAACCAGTCTCAGGACTGAGGACCACAACAGCAACATATTTAACTTATTTGCGCCTCTAACTGTTCTCCCAAGCTGTGCCCTTTGTTAAAATACAGGGTTGTCCATTGATAGTGACAGGGCCAAATACCTCACGAAATTAGCATCAAACGAAAAAACTACAAACAACGAAATTCGTCTAGCTTAAAGGGGAAACCAGATGGCGTTGCCATAGGTCAAACGGATATCATCTGCGTTTTTTAAAATAGCAACCCCCATTTTTAGTGCATATTCGTGTAGTACGTAAAGAAATATGAATGTTTTAGTTGGACCACTTTTTTCGCTTTGTGGTAGATGGCGCTGTAATAGTCATAAACGGATAAGTACGTCGTATCACGTAACATTCCGCCAGTGCGGACAGTATTTGCTTCGTGGTACATTACCCGTGTTAAAATGGACCGTTTACCAATTGCGGAAAAGGTCGATATCGTGTTGCTTTATGGCAATTCTGATCAAAATGCCGAACCGGCATGTGTTATGTGTGCTGCTCGGTATCGTGGACGGCATCATCCAAGTGTCCAAACCGTTCGCCGGATAGTTACGTTATCTAAGGAAACAGGAAGTGTTCAGCCACATGTGAAACGTCATCCACGACCTGCAACAAATGATAATGCCCAAGAGGTGTTTTAGGTGCTGTCGCGGCTAATCCTCACATCAGTAGCAGACAAATTGCGCGTGAATCGGGAATCTCAAAATTGTCGGTGTTGAGAATGCTACATCAACATTGATTGCACCCGGAGCATATTTCAATGCACCAGGAATTGCATGGCGACGACTTTGAACGTCGTGTACAGTTCTACCACAGGTCACATGAGAAATTACGAGACGATGAAAATATTTCTGCACGCGTTCTATTTAGTGACGAAGCGTCATTCACCAGCAGCGGTAACGTAAACCGGCATAATATGCACTATTGGGCAACGGAAAATCCACGATGGCTGTGACAAGTGAAGCATCAGCGACCTTGGCGGGTTAATGTAGGGTGCGGCATTATGGGAGGAAGGATAATTGGTCCCCGTTTCATCGATGGCAATCTAAATGGTGCAATGTTTGCTGATTTCCTACGTAATGTTCTACCAATGTTACTACAACATGTTGCGCTGCATGACAGAATGGCGATGTACCAACAACATGATGGATGTCCGGCACATAGCTCGCGTTCGGTTGAAGCGGTATTGAGTAGCATATTTCATGACAGGTGGATTTGTCGTTGAAGCATCATACCATGGCCGGCACGTTCACCGGATCTGACTTCCCCGGATTTCTTTCTGTGAGGAAAGTTGAACGATATTTGCTATCGTCATTCACCGACAACGCCTGACAACATGCGTCAGCCCATAATCAATGCATGTGCGAACATTACGGAAGGCGAACTACTCCCTGTGGAGAGGAATGTGATTACACATATTGCCAAATGCGTGGAGGTTGACGGACATAACTTTGAGCATTTATTGCATTAATGTGGTATTTACGGGTAATCACTCTGTAACAGCATGCGTTCTTGGAAGTGGTAAGTTCACATTGGAACAACCGAAATAAAATGTTCAAACGTACCGGTACCTACATTCTGTATTTTAATTTAAAAAACCTACCTATTGCTAACTGTTCGTCTAAAATTGTGAGCCATGTATTTGTGACTATTACAGTGCGATCTGTCACAAAGCGAAAAAAATGGTCCAACTAAAACATTCATATTTCCTTACGTATTACACGAATATGTAATTAGAAATGGTGGTTCCTATTTTAAAAAATCCCAGTGATATCCGTTTGACCTATTGCAGCGCCATCTAGTGGGCCAACCATAGGACCATCTGGTTTCCCCCTTCAAGCTAGACAAGTTTCGTTCTTTGTAGTTTTTTCGTTTGACGCTTATTAATGGACCACCCTGTATGTCTGTAAACGTCATTATTTTTGTGTATTCATCTTTCATGTGAGAATTTTTTTATGTTAAGTGGATACATCCGAGAGTTAATTACCAGTCTGTAAGGTGGCTATAATTTCGCATCTTAGAAGCACTCATCTACATACTTTGCTGTCATTTACAGCCGGAATTAGGTATCTTTTGCCGGCCGCGGTGGTCTCGCGGTTCTAGGCGCGCAGTCCGGAACCGTGCGACTGCTACGGATGCAGGTTCGAATCCTGCCTCGGGCATGGATGTGTGTGATGTCCTTAGGTTAGTTAGGTTTAAGTAGTTCTAAGTTCTACGGGACTGATGACCACAGCAGTTGAGTCCCATAGTGCTCAGAGCCATTTGAACCATTTGAGGTATCATTTGATAGGTAGTACTTCGTTTATATGAATATTTAAACAAGACTTCCATTGTCATGTACACCTTGTAAATAGTTATTAACTCTTGTTGCATGAAATGTGACGGAGAGTCTTTATTATCAAAGCAGTGTAATGAATGATTGCCTATAGTAGTAGAGGTTGAAACGGCAGTCGAAATGAAACGGCAGGCGTAACTCAAGCACTGGGTGGAAAAGCCCACACAGGTGTACTGGTCTGCTTAGCACAGGAAGGATTCCAAGGCGGACGGTCGGGGCACCCGAGTACTGAACCCGAGGCAGAAGCCAACAGGCAATTTGTCAACGGGTGGCCACGGAAGTCTTAATAATTTGGTTCCTATTTTGTTTTACTCTACGTACACACGCTACTTACAAATAACTTTTCACACAGTGACACTGTTGATAGGTTGTAAGTTTCTGTATTCTGTATTCTGTGGTCCATTGATAGTGACTGGGCCAAATACCTCACGAAATAAGCATCAAACGAAAAAACTGAAAAGAACGAAACTTGTCTAGCTTGAAGGGGGAAACCAGATGGCGCCATGGTTGGCCCGCTAGACGGCGCTGCCATACGTCAGACGGATACAAACTGCGTTTTTTTTTTTTTTTAAATAGAAACCCCCATTTTTATTACATATTCGTGTAGTACGAAAGGAAATATGAATGTTTTAGTTGGACCACTTTTTTCGCTTTGTGATAGATGGCGCTGTAATAAGTACGTGATATCACGTAACATTCCGCCAGTGCGGACGGTACTTGCTTCGTGATACATTACCCGTGTTAAAATGGACCGTTCACCAATTGCGGAAAATGCCGATATCGTGTTGATGTATGGATATGTTCATCAAAATGCCCAACGGGCGTGTGTTATGTGTGCTGCTCGGTATCGTGGACGGCATCATCCAAGTGTCCAGACCGTTCGCCGGATAGTTACGTTATTTAAGGAAACAGGAAGTGTTCAGCCATATGTGAAACGTTAACCACAGATGATGATGCCCAAGTAGGTGTTTCAGCTGCTGTTGCGGCTAATCCTCACATTACTAGCAGACAAACTGCGCCAGAATCGGGAATCTCAGAAACGTCGGTGTTGAGAATGCTACATCAACATCGATCGCACCCGGAGCATATTTCTATGCACCAGGAATTGCGTGGCGAGAACTCTGAACGTCGTGTACAGTTCTGCCACTGGGCACAAGAGAAATTACAGGACGATGACAGATTTTTTGCACGCGTTCTATTTAGCAACGAAGCGTCACTCACCAACAGCGGTAACGTAAACCGGCATAATATGCACTATTGGGCAACGGAAAATCCACGATGGCTCTGACAAGTGGAACATCAGCGACCTTGGCGGGTTAATGTAGGGTGCGGCATTATGGGAGGAAGGATAATTGGTCTCCATTTTGTCGATGGGAATCTAAACGGTGCAATGTATGCTGATTTCTTACGTAATGTTCTACCAATGTTACTACAACATGTTGCGCTGCATGACAGAATGGCGATGTACTAACAACATGATGGATGTCCGGCACATAGCTCGCGTTCGGTTGAAGCGGTATTGAGTAGCATATTTCATGACAGGTGGATTTGTCGTTGAAGCATCATACCATGGCCGGCACGTTCACCGGATCTGACTTCCCCGGATTTCTTTCTGTGAGGAAAGTTGAACGATATTTGCTATCGCCATCCACCGATAACGCCTGACAACATGCGTCAGCCCATAGTAAATGCATGTGCGAACATTACGGAAGGCGAACTACCCCCTATTGAGAGGAACGTCGTTACTGGTATTGCCAAATGCATTGAGGCTCACGGGCATCATTTTTAAGCATTTATTGCATTAATATGGTATTTACAGGGTATGTGCAGGTAATCACGCTGTAACAGCATGCGTTCCCAGAAATGATAAGTTCACAAAGGTATATGTATCACATTGGAACAACCGAAATAAAATGTTCAAACGTACCGGTACCTACATTCTGTATTTCAATTTAAAAAACCTACCTGTTACCAACTGTTCGTCTAAAATTGTGAGCCATATGTTTGTGATTATTACAGCGCCATCTTTCACAAAGCGAAAAAAGTGGTCCAACTAAAACATTCATATTTCTTTACGTACTACACGAATATGTACTGAAAATGGGGATCCTATTTAAAAACAAAAAAAACAAAAAAAAAGGCAGTTGATATCCGCTTGACCTATGGCAGCGCCAACTAGTGGGCCAACGATCTCGTTTCCCCCTTTAAGCAAGACAAGTTTCGTTCTTTGTAGTTTTTTCGTTTGACGCTTATTTCGTGAGATATTTGCCCCGGTCACGATCAATGGACCACCCTGTATATACAGTCTGTGGATTCAGTGATAACTTCATTTGGTCGTAATTTGACATTAAAGGTTACCAGACATGTGCTTGTCTATAAAGAGAATTTGATAAAATACCGTGTTTCATTTTAAAACTTTTGTTGATATCCAAACTGTTGTTCCCTTTTAATTACTGTTTAATGTAATTGTTGCTGATCTCAGAAGTTGTTTCTCTTAGTGTGTATACTGCTTTTTGATGGTAATCTTTTTGTTTTTATGGTTTTAATTTTAATAATTATGCTTTCTTTGCACGGTCAAAATACCGTGGCTCTTTAAAAATCCGCTTAGTGGGAAGTTTGTGCTTTCACTTGTTTGATTTTGGTTAAGCTGCTCTCTGAAAGATGACATTTCAGCATCGTTCAAAGCTCTTCGGAATGGAAAGCAATGCCTTACGTCACTTACTGAAAGTCAATTAAACTTGGTTTGATTGTATCTTCTTCCATTAACCGAATGCTAATTTTGGCAATATCGTCCTACGTACAAGATGTTTCCTTGATGATGAAACAAATGTTCGTGGATAATGGAAAAGAAAGAATTCTGACGATTTAAGGAATGCAGTTCTGGCCAGTACAGCTTGCTCTTTCTCTATATACTGGTATGCAACGCGGTGATTATAACTTCCTGACATCCTCCTGCTGCAATTAGTACTCTCTGAGGTTTCGTTTGTGGTTTCTCCTCACGCGGCAGATGTAAGACCTACACCGAATTTCACGCTCCTTGCACATATGTCTAATTTACGCCTGCTGCGAATTAGAGATGTGCAAAAACGTTGTTCTCGGAGATGGGATCAGAACTGCTCAGTCACTGGAATCAGCTAGCTTTTTCATGATTCGCCACTCACCGTTCACTCACAAAAAGAAATAAAAGGAAGGCACCCCGCCTTTTTAATTCAGTTTATATACCTGTAATTTTACCTGAATTGGCCTTGTTATGAAAGAACACAGAAAGAGGAGAAGTAAGTTTCTGTTAGGTCAGTAGTAGTTTTATGATTTGTAGTCCTACATTTCGCTTACCGTAAAAAAATTTGAAAAATTAAAACAGAATTCTAAATATTTTTTATCAATGAGAAACTTTCAAAGATATATTTTTATAATTCCATAGAAAAATAGAATATAACAATTATAACATAATTTTGAACTTAAACTAAGTGTATGCAGTCGTAATTTATAATCAGAATTACAATACAGTCACCCAATAAGGGAAATTATTCAGTTCTACATCTAAATATCTACATCTACATATATACTCCTCTAGCCACCAAGCGGTGTGTGGCGGAGGGCACAAAAGTCATATTTCCTCCATTCTTTTCCCCTCGCGGATCGCGCGAGGGAAAAACGACTGTCTGAACGCCTCAGTACGAGCTCTAATTTCCCTTATCTTTGAATGGTGATCATTGCACGATTTGAAAGCTGGCGGTAATAATATATGTTCTACATACTCAAAATTTCTACGAGATTTGTAACGCTCTCGCGATGGCTATATGTACCAGTCATGAATCTTGCCGCTCTTCTTTGGACCTTCTCAATCTCTTGAATGAGACCCAACTGGTAAAGGTCCCATACAGACTAACAATACTCCAAGACTGGACGAACTAACGTATTTTAAGCTATTACCTTTGTTGAATGACTTCATCGCTTCAGGATTCTACCAATAAACCGCAATCTAGAGTTCGCCTTACCCGTTACTTGTGTAATCTGATCATTCCATTTGATCATTTCGAATAGTCTCACCCAGATACTTGACGGACGTTACCGCTTCCAAAGACTGGGCATTTATTTTATACTCGTACATTAATGGGGAGTTTCGCCCTGTTATACGCAGTAGGCTACACTTACTAATATTCAGAGATAACTGCTAGTCATTACACCACGAATTTATTTTCTGCAAATCCTCATTGATTTGTTAACAACTTTCGTGTGATACTAGTTTCCTGTAGACTACAGCATCATCGGCAAACAGTCTAAGGCCGCTGTGAATACCATCAACCAGATCGTAACAAGCAGAGGATCTACAGGTATTACGCTACCCTGGGGCACACCTGAATAAGTTACGCTTGTTTCTGTTGAAGTCACCCCGTTCAGGATGACATAGTGCTTCCTGTCGGTTAGAAAACTTTCTATCCAACAGCATATATCATCGGATAGACCGTAAGCGCGCACTTTTTGTAGCAAGCAACAGTGCGGAATTCAGTCGAACGCCTTTCGAAAGTCGTGAATTATGGCATCAGCCTGGAAGCCGGTATCTAGAACCTGTTGTATATCATGCACAAAGAGGGCCAGTTGTGTTTCGCATCTACATCCATACTCCGCAAGCCACCTGACGGTGTATGGGGGAGGATACTTTGAGCACATCTATCGGTTCTCCCTTCTATTCCAGTCTCGTATTGTTCGTGGAAAGAAAGATTGTCGGTATGCCTCTGTGTGGGCTCTAATCTCTCTGATTTTATCCCCATGGCCTCTTCGCGAAGTATACATAGGAGCGAGCAATATACTGCTTGACACCTAGGTGAAGGTATGTTCTCGAAAGTTCAACAAAAGCCAGCACCGAGCTACTGAACGTCTCTCCTGCAGAGTCTTCTACTGGAGTTTATCTATCATCTCCGTAACGCTTTCGCGATTACTGAATGGTCTTGCAACGAAGCGCGCTGCTCTCCGTTGGATCTTTTCTATCTCTTCTATCAACCCTATCTGGTACGGATCCCACACTGGTGAGCAATATTCAAGCAATGGGTGAACAAGTGTACTGTAACCTACTTCTTTTGTTTTCGGATTGCATTTCTTGAGGAGAACCACTTGCATGAATATCAAGAGCTCAGATGGAAACACAGTTCTAAGCAAAGAAGGGAAAGCAGGAAGGTGGAAGGAGTATATAGATGGTCTATACAAGGGCGATGTACGTGAGGACAATATTATGGAAATGGAAGAGGATGTAGATGAAGATGAAATTGGAGATATAATACTGCGCGAAGAGTTTGACAGATCACTGAAAGACCTGAGTCGAAACAAGTCCCCCGGAGTAGACAACATTCCATTAGAACTACTGACAGCCTTGGGAGAGCCAGTCTTGACAAAACTCTACCACCTGGTGAGCAAGATGTATAAGACAGGCGAAATACACTCAGACTTCAAGAAGAGTATAATAATTCCAATCCCAAAGAAAGCAGGTGTTGACAGATACGAAAATTACCGAATTATCAGTTTAATAAGCCACAGCTGTAAAATACTAACACGAATTCTTTACAGACGAATGGAAAAACTGATAGAAGCCGACCTCGGGGAGGATCAGTTCGGATTCCGTTGGAACACGTGAGGCAATACTCACCTTATGATTTATCTTAAAAGAAAGATTAAGGGAAGACAAACCTACGTTTTTAGCATTTGTAGACTTAGAGAAAGCTTTTGACAATGTTGATTAGAATATTCTCTTTCAAATTCTGTAGGTGGCAGGGCTAAAATACAGGGAGCGAAAGGCTATTTACAATTTGTACAGAAGGCAGATGGCAGTTACCGCTTACATGAGAGGTAAGCAGTGGTTGGTAAGGGAGTGAGACAGGGTTGTAGCCTATCCCCGATGTTATTCAATCTGAATATTGAGCAAGCAATAAAAAAAAACAAAAGAAAAATTTGGAGTAGGTATTAAAATCCATGGAGAAGAAATAAAACTTTGAGGTTTGCCGATGACATTGTAATTCTGTCAGAGACAGCAAAGGACTTGGAAGAGCAGTTGAACGGAGTGGACAGTGTCTTGAAAAGAGGGTATAAGATGAATATCAACAAAAGGAAAACGAGGATAATGGAATGTAGACGAATTAAGTCGGGTGATGCTGAGGGAATTAGGTTACGAAATGAGACACTCAAAGTAGTAAAGGAGTTTTGCTATTTGGGGAGCAAAATAACTGATGATTGTCGAAGTAGAGAGGATATAAAATGTAGACTGGCAATGGCAAGGAGAGCGTTTCTGAAGAAGAAAAATTTGTTAACATCGAGTATAGATTTAAATGTCAGAAAGTCGTGTCTGAAAGTATTTGTATGGAGTGTAGCCATGTATGGAAGTGAAACATGGACGATAAATAGTTTGGACAAGAAGATAATAGAAGCTTTCGTAATGTGGTGCTACAGAATAATGTTGAAGATTAGATGGGTAGATGACATAACTAATGAGGAGGTATTGAATTGAATTGGGGAGAAGAGGAGCTTGTGGCACAACTTGACTAGAAGAAGGGATCGGTTGGTAGGACATGTTCTGAGACATCGAGGGATCACCAATTTAGTATTGGAGGGCAGCGTGAAGGGTAAATATCGTAGAGGGAGACCAAGAGATGAATACCCTAAGCAGATTCAGAAGGATGTAGGTCGCAGTAGGTACTGGGAGATGAAAAAGCTTGCACAGGATAGAATAGCATGGAGAGCTGCGTCAAACCAGTCTCAGGACTGAAGATCACAACAACAACAGGATTCTTCCACGGAATTTGTCTGGCATCTGCTTTGCCGACGATCAACTTTATATGATCATTCCATTTTAAATCACTCCTAATGCCTACTCCAAGATAATTTATGAAACTAACTGCTTCCAGTTGTTGACCTACTACATTGTAGCTAAATGATAAAGCTAAATGATATCTTCCTGTCTATTTATTCGCAGCACATTACACTTGTCTAAATTGAGATTCAATTGCCATTCCCTGCACCCTGCGTTAATGCGTTGCAGATCTTCCTTCATTTCAGTACAATTTTCCATTGTTAGAACCTCTCGATGTACTACGGCATCATCCGCAAAAATCCTCAGTGAACTTCCGATGTTATCCACTAGGTCATTTATGTATATTGTGAATAGCAATGGTCCTACGACACTCCCCTGCGGCACACCCGAAATCACTCTTACTTCGGAAGACTTCTCTCCATTGAGAATGGCATGCTGCGTTCTGTTATCTAGAAACTCTTCAATCCAATCACACAATTGGTCTGATAGTCCATATGCTCTTACTTTGTTCATTAAACGACTGTGGGGAACTGTAACGAACGCCTTGCGGAAGTCAAGAAACACGGCATCTACCTGGGAACCCACGCCTATGGCCAGATGAGTCTCGTGAACGAATAGCGCGAGCTGGGTTCCACACGATCGTCTTTTTCGAAACCGATGCTGATTCCAAAAATGGTTCAAATGGCTCTGAGCACTATGGGACTCAACAACTCAGGTCATCAGTCCCCTAGAACTTAGAACTACTTAAACCTAACTAACCTAAGGATATCACACACATCCATGCCCGAGGCAGGATTCGAACCTGCGACCATAGCGGTCGCGCGGTTCCAAACTGAAGCGCCTAGAACCGCTCGGCACCAGCGGCCCGCATGCTGATTCCTACAGAGTAGATTTCTAGTCTCCAGAAAAGTTATTATACTCGAACAAAATACGTGCTCCAAAATTCTACAACTGATTGACGTTAGAGATATAGGTCTATAGTTCTGCACATCTGTTCGACATCCCTTCTTGAAAACGCGGATCACCTGTGCCCTTTTCCAATCCTTTGGAACGCTACGCTCTTCTAGAGACATACGGTACACCGCTGCAAGAAGGGGGACAAGTTCCTTCGCGTATGTTTAAAATCGAATTGGTATCCCATCAGGTCCAACGGCCTTTCCTCTTTTGAGCAATTTTAATTGTTTTTCTATCCCTCTGTCATCTATTTCGATATCTAGCATTTTGTCATCTGTTTGACAATCTAGAGAAGGAACTACAGTGCAGTCTTCCTCTGTGAAACACCTTTGGAAAAAGACATTTAGTATTTCGGCTTTTAGTCTGTCATTCTCCGTTTCAGTACCAGTTTGGTCACAGTGTATCTGGAAATTTTGTTTTGATCCACCTACAGCTTTGACATAAGACCAAAATTACTTAGGATTTTCTGTCAAGTCAGTACATAGGACTTTACTTTCGAATTCATTGAACGCCTCTCGCATAGCACTCCTCACACTACATTTCGCTTCGCGTAATTTTTGTTTGTGTGCAAGGCTTTGGCTATGTTTATGTTTGCTGTGAAGTTCCCTTTGCTTCCGCACCAGTTTTCTAATTCGGTTGTTGTACGACGGTGGCTCTTTTCCATCTCTTACGATCTTGCTTGGCACATACTCATCAAATGCATATTGTACGATGGTTTTGAACTTTGTCCACTGATCCTCAACACTATCTGTACTTGAGACAAAACTTTTGTGTTGCGCCGTCAGGTACTCTGAAATCTGATTTTTGTCACTTTTGCTAAACAGAAAAATCTTGCTACCTTTTTTAATATATCTATTTACGGCTAAAATCATCGATGCTGTTTCCTAAAACCTTACTGGTTTCTGCATATGAGCTTCTCAGAGTCTAGAAAGGTCATTATGTCTGAACACAAAATATGTTCCATGATTCTACAACAAGTCGATGTCAGTGAAATTGGCCGGTAATCGTGTGCATCCGATTTTCTACCCTTTTTATAGATTGCTATGACCTTGCTTTCTTCCAGTCCTGTGGAACTTTCTGCTGTTCCAATGATCTCTGATATATGATGGATAAGAATGGAGCTATATTTGTAGCATAGTCAACATAAAATCTTATGGGGATACCGTTTGTGCCAGGTGCCTTCCTGGCGTCTAAGGATCTTAACTGTTTTACAATCCCAGATACACTAAACATTGTGTCAGCCATGCTTTCGTTTGTTCGATAATTGAAAGGGGGAATGGTGCTGCAGTCCTCTACCGTAAACGAGTTTTTTAAAGCTAGGTTTAGAATTTCGGCTTTATGTTTATCATCATCAGTTACATTAACTGTACTGTCAGCAAGAGAAAGTATTTAATTATTTGTAGCGTTCATAGATTTTACGTACGACCAACATTTTTTGGGGTTATTTTTAGAGTCTGCAGATAAAATATTGCTTTGAAATCCGTTAAAAGAATCTCTCATTGTCCTTCTGGCAGCTGCTTTCATTTCGTATAATTTCTGTTTGTTAGCGGGGCAGTGACTATGTTTAAAACGACTGTGCAAAATTCTCTGCTTTCTCAGCAACTTCCTAATATGTCCGTTGTACCAAGGTGGATCCTTTCGCTCCCCTATACTTTTGCTAGGTACATACTTCTCCAGCACATGGTGGACAATACCTTTAAATTCCGACCAAAGATGCTCAATATCTTTGTGTCCCACTGTGAATGCTTGGAGCTGACTATGAAGATATTCATTAATGATACTTTTATTTGCTTTTCCGAATAAGAAAACTCTACGCTGTTTCTTTGGTTTTTTTTTTTTTTTTGCAACTTCCACTGACATATAAGCCACAACGACATTATGGTCGCTAATACCTTCTTCTAGATTAACTTCCTCAAAAAGATCAGGTCTGTTTGTCGCCAAGATATCTAATATGTTCCCATCTCCCGTTGGTTTTCTAACCAATTGCTCAAGGTTGTATGTTGAGAGCGTTCCTAGAATAACTTCACACGAATATTTGCGTCTACCCCCTGTGATAAACGTGTAATTTTCCCAGTCAATTGATGCTACATTAAAATCTCCACCTATAACTAACGGGTAATTTGGATATTTACTTCCTATGTACTCAAGACTTTCGCTGAAACGTTCTGCGGCGTTTGTTGCGGATGCTGGTGGTCTATAAAAACGCGCTAATACAATGGTCTATCGTTGTCTGACTGACCGCTTTGTCCATACCATTTCACACTCCGACCCACTATCGATCTCATTTAAACAGCTTTTAACTGCAATGAACACATCACCTCCCATTGCCTCAGTCCTGTCCTTCCTAAACATTGTCCAATCCGAGTTCATAATTTCACTGCTTTTTATGTCTGGTTTCAATCAGCTTTCGGTACCTAATACAATATTGGCATTGCTACTGTTTATTTCGGAGATTAACTCGGGCATCTTGCTACAGACACTGCGACAATTTACTAACATGAGATTAAGCATATTTAAATCCTTTGGAATGATCTGTTTAGGCGAACTAATAATTTTTTACAACTGGCACACGCAAGGCAGTGTCATGAACTGGTAATTTTTCAGGCCAGCGGTTTGTTTCCCATGGGGAGGAATCTAATCTAAGAAACCTCCATGTGCGCGCCACAAATACTGTGCTACCCATGTAGCTGCTTCCTGTGTGTAGTGCACCTCTGATCTATAGAGGGATGTCCTACAACCTTCCACCCCATAGCGTATGTCGAGGAATCTGCAACCATTTTCGTCACAGGGTCGACGTAGCCTCTGGTTTAGATTCTCGACTTCAAACCAGAGGACCCTGGTCCACCCTGGGTGCCATTCTGCAGATCGTCAGCTAGACTTCCACTCCTCGAGAGATGGAGGCCGCCTTCACTAATTTAGCCAGCTGTCGAAAGGGCCCAAGGTTTTCCTCGGAACCCCGACGACAGGCATCGTTGGTGTCGACATGTGCAACAATCTGAAGCTGACTGCACCCCACACGCTCGATAGCCGCTATTTTCCTGAGGGGCTCCGTGACACCCAAAACATTGGAGCTTCCAATAACTAACAAACCGTTTACAAATAAAATTTGATCTGTTTTACTTGAAGTAAGTCGGTTTATTTTCTCAATGGATATTTTTCCTACTTTTGGGAAAAAAATATACGCTTACAGGGCTCAGCTGATATCCATAATACACTCCTGGAAATGGAAAAAAGAACACATTGACACCGGTGTGTCAGACCCACCATACTTGCTCCGGACACTGCGAGAGAGCTGTACAAGCAATGATCACACGCACGGCACAGCGGACACACCAGAAACAGCGGTGTTGGCCGTCGAATGGCGCTAGCTGCGCAGCATTTCTGCACCGCCGCCGTCAGTGTCAGCCACTTTGCCGTGGCATACGGAGCTCCATTGCAGTCTTTAACACTGGTAGCATGCCGCGACAGCGTGGACGTGAACCATATGTGCAGTTGACGGACTTTGAGCGAGGGCGTATAGTGGGCATGCGGGAGGCCGGGTGGACGTACCGCCGAATTGCTCAACACGTGGGGCGTGAGGTCTCCACAGTACATCGATGTTGTCGCCAGTGGTCGGCGGAAGGTGCACGTGCCCGTCGACCTGGGACCGGACGGCAGCGACGCACGGATGCACGCCAAGACTGTAGGATCCTACGCAGTGCCGTAGGGGACCGCACCGCCACTTCCCAGCAAATTAGGGACACTGTTGCTCCTGGGGTATCGGCGAGGACCATTCGCAACCGTCTCCATGAAGCTGGGCTACGGTCCCGCACACCGTTAGGCCGTCTTCCGCTCACGCCCCAACATCGCGCAGCCCGCCTCCAGTGGTGTCGCGACAGGCGTGAATGGAGGGACGAATGGAGACGTGTCGTCTCCAGCGATGAGAGTCACTTCTGCCTTGGTGCCAATGATGGTCGTATGCGTGTTTGGCGCCGTGCAGGTGAGCGCCACAATCAGGACTGCATACGACCGAGGCACACAGGGCCAACACCCGGCATCATGGTGTGGGGAGCGATCTCCTACACTGGCCGTACACCTCTGGTGATCGTCGAGGGGACACTGAATAGTGCACGGTACATCCAAACCGTCATCGAACCCATCGTTCTACCATTCCTAGACCGGCAAGGGAACTTGCTGTTCCAACAGGACAATGCACGTCCGCATGTATCCCGTGCCACCCAACGTGCTCTAGAAGGTGTAAGTCAACTACCCTGTCCAGCAAGATCTCCGGATCTGTCCCCCATTGAGCATGTTTGGGACTGGGTGAAGCGTCGTCTCACGCGATCTGCACGTCCAGCACGAACGCTGGTCCAACTGAGGCGCCAGGTGGAAATGGCATGGCAAGCCGTTCCACAGGACTACATCCAGCATCTCTACGATCGTCTCCATGGGAGAATAGCAGCCTGCATTGCTGCGAAAGGTGGATATACACTGTACTAGTGCCGACATTGTGCATGCTCTGTTGCCTGTGTCTATGTGCCTGTGGTTCTGTCAGTGTGATGATGTGATGTATCTGACCCCAGGAATGTGTCAATAAAGTGTCCCCTTCCTGGGACAATGAATTCACGGTGTTCTTATTTCAATTTCCAGGAGTGTATTTTCAGAAAAAAATGGTGTAGCATTGGGTACAGCAATTTTCCAGTCTTCCACCAGTTTAAGGGATCGCTATTTCTAGGCAAATATGCCTCAGATAAATATTTGTCTAGTTCGATAACCACCCCACGTCCCAGGTCGTAATTTCATTGGAGCTGACTGAGTTTCATCGAACTCCTCCCTTACTGGAGAACTCTCACGCGTTATGGATGTAACTGGTCGAGAAAGTAGGCTTGTTTGTCCTTCTTGAACAACTAACGTTTTCATTTTTGGAATAACTTTCGTGTAGCAGTCCTGGAATGCGACGACTGCAAATCCTTGTCTAGCCAATCAGTTCGTTGTTGGAAATAAGCACAAACAGCGCTGACAACCCATTGAGCAAATTACTAACCAATGAATCTATTTCCCAAAGGCATTATTTATGTTTGGTTTTAAAAGGTTTTAGTTGGTGTCACATTAATATAGTCAAGATTTTAATTTTTGATAGTGAGACAGCTTTCTCTGTGAAAACTTCATTAGCTCATCCTCATTTGTTTGAATAGGTTCAGAAAGTTTGCCTTTATGCAGCGCCATACGTTCATATCCCTCATACATTGCTTTCATGATACTGATAATCTTTGATGGTATCCCACATTCTTCCAAGGTATGCAACACAACACTTTCATTAAGAGAGTCAAATGACTTCTAGAAATCAATAAACGTAAAGTAGCGTGCGTTCTGAAATTCTGCACTCTGTGTTCTCTGAACCTGGCTTGCTCTTTTTTTAACTGTGTTCCACAAAGTCCTTAATACGATTTAACATTAATCTAGAGAGTACTTTCCCTGGAGCACGTAGGAGGGAGATGTCTCGCCAATTATTACAGCTGATAGCATCCCCTTTCTTTGACAACTCATTAGAGTCCCTTTTTCTCATCTTTTAGTAGCTGTAGAAAGGGGAGTAAGGCAAAATTAAGTACGAGTAGAACAAGAGACACCGGCGGAGGTGGCGCAGTGGTTAGCAAACTAGTCTCGCGTCAGGTAGGACGACAGTTCAAACCCGCGTTCGGTCATCCTGCTTCAGGTTTTTTGTGATCTACCTAAATAGCTCCAGGCAAATGCCGGGTCGTTCCTTTGAAAGGATACGGCTGACTTCCTTCTCTAGTCCGTTGGGACCGATGACCTCACAGTTTGGTCCCCTCCCCCGAATCATCCAACGAACCAAAACAAGAAAGATAAGCAGAATACTAGCTGGGTATGCAGCTACTGACTCTCTAGTAAACAAGATTGTGAAGAACTATAAGAGGAAGTGGATGGATGAACAAGCTCTGAGAGCAGAAGAAGCTACAACCAGGGGTGAGGATACAGAACTATAAAGCTTCACTGGAATGTTGTCAAAAAGAGGGTTTCAACAATAACAGACCTGTGAAAGGAAGCGAGGGTCCGACAGAACAAGACCAAATTAGAATATCGATAGAACATTTTTCTGAAGTCTTGAACAGAGAAATCTGAAGACAGGGTGAGACAATGCAATGTGCCAGATGCCAGTGAATCAACGTAAACATACCAGTTAAGGCTGAAATGAAAATAGTTCTCAAGTAAAGAACGGAAAAGCTCCAGGAATGGATAATATTGCACCTGAGGTGCTTAGAGCAGACATTGAAAACATTTTAAATGTACTGCATCCACTGTTTGAGAATATATTGACAGTGGAGAAACTGACAAAGAATACGATGACAGTGATAAAGATAAACTGCAGGGAAATATTTTCAGTAAAGTGATAGTCCTTTCGCATTCGATGTTCAATGGAGAAACTAGCAATAGCTACAAATAAAACAGGATGTGCGGCTTTGATATGAAATCTATAATGAAATAACAGCTGCACAAATAAAATAAAAATAGTATTGGTTAAAAACAGTCTTGGTTGCAATTTTAGTTTTTTTACTTTTCAACCAGGCGTTTCGCCTTATTTAGGCATCTTCAGGCTATCTTTTCTAGATGGACGCAAGAGGCACCAAGATCTGCATAACGCGTTCCCGTTCACAGGAGCGAGTAACAGTAAGATGGGGGCTCAGGTAGCTACTAAAACATTCGCTAACAAGGTACGCTGGATTGAACAACGGGTAGAAAAATATTGTACACATATGTCAAAGCTCTAAATGTCACGAATAAAACTAAAATAACTGGTGGACAGTAAGTTCCAATTTCCGCCAGGACAAGTAGCGTGTGAATGCAGAAAGCGACACTGGTAAAAACTAAACAGGCTCTCTGTGGCATGGATCACATTTCTACTAGGAGTCACAGATCCATATAGCACAGCATCCGCAGAAGTGCTCGTTGTTCCTACGTTTGAGGTACATGTGTTTTACAATTTTTAATGAATGATAACTAGCTTGGAAATTGAACTGACCATATGTAACTCTTCATCTGTATCTACATCTAGATTTCCACATACTGCTACTCATAACATTTACATTCAGATCTGGTTTCTACAAATCGTATAAAGAGCACTGTAGAGTGTGCTAAAGCTTCTTCCCATTCTGTTCGTGTATGGAGTGAGGGATGAATGAATGCTTACATTCCTCTCCGTGTGCTAGAATTCGTCTAATCTTGTCTTAGATGCTTAGGAGGCTGTAGTGTAAGCCTAACTTTGTTAGTGGGCTTCCGCAGGGTACTTGGCGTCTGCCACCGAGCTGCTGTTCGCGTTTTTTTAATCATTCGCTCTGCCTTTCTTGGTATGCATATAATATTCCCAGTTGGTCCTTCACTCCCATCTGTTTGTAGCAGAATTCTACAACGTATTCTGTGTGGAAGAAAGTAATCGTATCAGAGTAAATCAGTTTCCCGGCGTTTTATTGTTCCTATTGGGAGAGGTTGGGGATACGGTGTAGGGATGTGAGAAGGGGGAGGAAAGAATGGGAGGGAGGAACGTGTTACTATTTGCAGCAGGACAACTTGGACTCTTCTTTAGATCAGTATGAATCGTAGCAGTATTTATACAAGGTGTTCCAAAAATATTTATCATATTCCGCAAGATTATATCTTCTCCATGAACGAACAGATACTCTTGGTTTTAATTTTGATTTACGCATAAGACTACATAACCTTTATCTGAAAAATAACTATCCGATTTTATAAGGTTACATTACATGCAAGCACATATTATCTTCGTGCACTTTTTACAAGGGCGTACTGATACGTAACGCCTCCAAATTTTTTACGTGAAAACTCTTAAAGCTTTCTCAATAAAACAAACGTTATTAACATTCTACATCTTTGTTCTACATGTCTACATATTTATTTCTCAACAGTCACCCTGGCGATGAACCCATTTATCCCAACGAGAGACCAGATATTGACAACGTAGAATGTTTGACTTTGTTGAGGGAGCCACGTCCTCTCCCCTGCTTGTATCGCATCATCACTATAAAAGTGAAGTCCTTGAAGGTGTTATTTAAGTTTTGGAAACAGACGAAACTCGAAAGGCGCCAAGTCGTGATTGAATGGAGGATGATTGATGACAGTGGCCCAAGGCGTTGGATTGTTAGAGATGTCGCAGCACTCTTGTGTGGTCCGTATTGTCTTGTTGAAGGAGAGGGTGCTTCATGTGTAGAGGAACTTTTCGGATTCGGAACTCAGTTGCAGCACGGTGATTCTCAAGCACCAACATAGTTATGTTACATGCCTCCATGTTAGACGCTACAATTCAGAGTCCTCTAGCGGCAGAGTATTGCAACCTCCGTCAGCCAAGTGAAAAAGTCAAGCGAGTAATATGAATGACATCTAATATCTCAACTGATGTTGAGCACACAATAAAAAATTGCTGTTCAGCACGCACTCGTACAATATTACTTTTAGGGTCAAATTAACAATTTACCTTTCACAAATGTTCAATCTACACCCTTCTCCTGCGAACCAGATGCACAACTAGTATCCAGTCGATAGTAAAACTCGTACCATACTTTTGGGGTCGTGTCTGGAGTTACCACAGTCAGTGCTGCTATTATATACGGTTCACCCAGAGGTCTTGGAAGGGGGGTAGGGAGCATAGGGACAGTCTTCCACACAAATGAAAATCATGCTGATGACGTGAAGGCCAATAGTACGATGTGAAACCTGTACGCCCCTTATGGCACAGCTGGTGTCAAAGTGTGCGTAAGTTAAAAATTCACCCCAAGTTTCTATCTTCAGCCGTTTTGAAGATATAGTCACATGAAACCGGATGAATAGATTTTGTACTATGTTAGTGACACAGGCGATGCGACAATAATACACTGTCCAATCACATCAATGTGAGCACCTGTCAAAAGCCTGAATAACCACCTATTGTAGCGCAAGCGATTGCGAGACGTGCAGGAAGTGAGTCAGTGAGGTTACCGACAGAAATGTGGAGCCATGTCCACTCTAATGCTGTGGCCAACTGTTTCTCGGTTGCGCATCTGTGGTACATACGACCCGATGGAAGTGGTCCCGCAGATTCTTGATTGGGTTTAAATCCGGGGCTTCTGGAACAGATAGGTGGGTGATGTCGGCAATTATTTCAGTTAGTTGCATCCTCTCTTTGACAAATTATTACAGTCCCTTTTTCCAATCTTTTAGTAGCTATGGAGAGGAGATTAAGGAAAAATTAAACACGAGTAAAGCAAACAGTAGAAAACCCGATAAAAAGCTGAGTATGCAGCTACTGATTGTCTAAAAACAGGAGTATGAGAAACGATAAGAGAAAGTGGATGGATGAACAAGCCCTGAGAGGCAGCTGCAGCAAGGGGTGATGATTCAGAGTTGTAAAGCTGGAATATTGTCAAAAAAGGGTCTCAACGGGAGCAGACCTGTGAAAAGAAGGGAGGGTTGACTGTTTACGGCAGAAGAGAACCAAATTAGAAGATGGGGAGAACATTTTTCCGAAGTCCTGAACAGAGAGCAACCTGAAGACGGAGTGAGTCAATGATATATGGCAAATACGGTGAATATCTTTAAATTCAGCCTGGTGCTCTTCGAACCATGTTCGTACACTGCAAGCTGCGTGACACGTTTCACTGGCCTGCTGGTGTATGACATGCAAGACATAAAATCCCGTCTGAGGCCTGCAATCTGAGGTCTGCTTCAAGACTGCTTGTGTCACAGTTATACACTCCTGGAAACTGAAATAAGAACACCGTGAATTCATTGTCCCAGGAAGGGGAAACTTTATTGACACATTCCTGGGGTCAGATACATCACATGATCACACTGACAGAACCACAGGCACATAGACACAGGCGGAAGAGCGGCCTGAGCTAGCGAGGCGAGCGCATCTCTGCCGTTGCGCGCTACGCTAACTCGGCCGTTGAGAGCTCGTGAAGAGGTTTCTGTGCTGTGGGAGCCGCGCAGAGCAAATTGTCGTGCGTTGTTTTCACAACGCGTGCAGATTGTCGTGTTCCGCGCCTCACAGCATGGGAAAGAAGGGTGCGCAGAGGAAACCTGCCGTTACGAAGGGTCCTTCTGTTGCGCAACTCACTGAGTCTGCCGACCATGCAAGGAACTCTCGAGAAGACGAGTCGCGGCCTGTCCCCCCTTTGTACATCAAGTGCAAAGGCGGGTGGACAGCGCTGTTCGACACCATTACGAACTGCGCACGGAACGAAGTGGTCTACGAGTCTGTCGATACAGACTCGCTGAACTGCGTTCGAGCTGCAAACGTAGCCGACCACAGGGCGATCAAGGTCGCAGTGGCCGACCACATCGTCGACGCGCCGCCGGCGCGTGAGAAGGCACCTTCCGCTGGAAGGATGAAGACGACCAAGGCACTCCTCAGGGGGCTACCTTGGTGCTGTGACGAGGCAGCGGTCCGGGAAGGGCTGCTGCGAGCCGGGTTTGGTGGTGTAACCGCAAGGCTGCACAACCGGACCAACAAGAAGAGGGCGCCGCTCTATGCCGTGACCGTGCATACGGTCGACGGCGGGAGCGACATCTTCGACTTGCGGAAGCTGCTGGGCTTCCCGGTGACGTCAGAGGCTCTCCCGACCGCCATGGACCCCCAGCCCCAGTGCTTCAGGTGCCAGGGCGAGGGCCATGTTGCGAAGTATTGCCGCAACGCGGTGCGGTGCGTCAAGTGCTCAGGGGAGCACGACAGCCGCGCCTGCGACCGCGGCAGCAACGTTCTGCCGACCTGTGACCGGTGTGGCGGCCCGCACGTCGCCAGCTGGCGCGGTTATGCTGCTTTCGCAAGCCGCAGCCGTGTCGGGGGCGGCGAGGCGGCCGCACAGACGCAGCGGAAGAAGCGAAGACGACGTCGGAAACGGCGTAGGGCGCAGAACAGCCCGGCGCAGCAGAGGGACGGCACAGCAGCAGCCCTACCTGCCAGGAGCAGGGAAGACCGCTTGGAGACGAGCGGCCAGGACGCAGCCCGCGCTCCCGAGAAGGTGCGTGACCTTGAACTCGGCACCGCCGTGAAGGAGGCCACTGCAGCCCTCAGAGCCGTCTTCGCTGCAGAGAGGGCTGCCTTCGCAGCCGCCGTCGCTGTAGAGAAAGAAGAGGCCTTGAGGCAGCTGCGAGCAGTCTTCGCCCGAGGCCCCAGTGCAGTAGTACCTGCGAACACTCCTGCGACCTCGCAGAAGGACGTCCGCGCGCCTGAGCCAGCGGTTGCCCCAGCAGCACCGCAGGTGAAAGGTGCTAAGAAAACCGCCGCCCCAGCTGAACCGGTGGCAACGCCGACCGCTCTGGGAGCGGGTCCCGCAAGGGATCGAGAAGCCGAAAGGGCAGCCTTCATCGCCAAGTTGCGACCGACCGGCAACACTTTCTCGGACGCTGAACTGTCGCAGCTCTTCGAACAAACGGAGCTCCTTGGAGCTGCATTGGAAAAGGGCTGCGGCGTGCAGTAGAGGAGGACGCTGAATGGTAGCCACGCTCCCGTTCTGCACCAGCCTGATGAAGCTGCACCAAGTCCCCGACGACAAGGCGCAGCAGAGGGCATAACAGCAACGCATGCGTTGCCGCGCCGAACTCTTATGTTGCAGGGAGGAAGCCACTGCGGCCGGCCTAGGAGACTACAAGCGAGCCCAGCCGCAGCACCTGGACTGACCCAGCTAACGGACACGCAGCACATAGGTATCGATGCACGATACCTCACGCTAACCGACCTCACCTTGCATGCTCTATCGCAGCTAGCAAGCCGCTACTGCCCTTACTACCCGTCCTACTGTCGCAGAGGTTTTTTCCCTTGGCGCTGGCCTTGGCACTTTTTTCCCTCTTCCCTTACAACCGCTACCCTTCGATCGCTTTCGACCACTTCTATCTCCTGATGGACCATGTAAATGAGTAATCTTACCCAGACGCATGGACAACATCACAGCCTGCATCCTGTGACGCCTGATTCAAAACTAACATGCTTACGGAGGTTTGGTCACCACGTTGGTGCGGGCGTGGAGGGGCCCCATCCTATAAAAAAAAAAAAAGACACAGGCAACAGAGCATGCACAATGTCGGCACTAGTACAGTGTATATCCACCTTTCGCAGCAATGCAGGCTGCTATTCTCCCATGGAGACGATCGTAGAGATGCTGGATGTCGTCCTGTGGAACGGCATGCCCTGCCATTTCCACCTGGCGCCTCAGTTGGACCAGCGTTCGTGCTGGACGTGCAGACCGCGTGAGACGACGCTTCATCCAGTCCCAAACATGCTCAATGAGGGACAAATCCGGAGATCTTGCTGGCCAGGGTAGTTGACTTACACCTTCTAGAGCACGTTGGGTGGCACGGGATACATGCGGACGTGCATTGTCCTGTTGGAACAGCAAGTTCCCTTGCCGGTCTAGGAATGGTAGAACGATGGGTTCGATGACGGTTTGGATGTACCATGCACTATTCAGTGTCCCCTCGACGATCACCAGAGGTGTACGGCCAGTGTAGGAGATCGCTCCCCACACCATGATGCCGGGTGTTGGCCCTGTGTGCCTCGGTCGTATGCAGTCCTGATTGTGGCGCTCACCTGCACGGCGCCAAACACGCATACGACCATCATTGGCACCAAGGCAGAAGCGACTCTCATCGCTGAAGGCGACACGTCTCCATTCGTCCCTCCATTCACGCCTGTCGCGACACCACTGGAGGCGGGCTGCACGATGTTGGGGCGTGAGCGGAAGACGGCCTAACGGTGTGAGGGACCGTAGCCCAGCTTCATGGAGACGGTTGCGAATGGTCCTCGCCGCTACCCCAGGAGCAACAGTGTCCCTAATTTGCTGGGAAGTGGCGGTGCGGTCCCCTACGGCACTGCGTAGGATCCTACAGTCTTGGCGTGCATCCGTGCGTCGCTGCCGTCCGGTCCCAGGTCGACGGGCACGTGCACCTTCCGCCGACCACTGGCGACAACATCGATGTACTGTGGAGACCTCACGCCCCACGTGTTGAGCAATTCGGCGGTACGTCCACCCGGCCTCCCGCATGCCCACTATGCGCCCTCGCTTAAAGTCCGTCAACTGCACATACGGTTCACATCCACGCTGTCGCGGCATGCTGCCAGTGTTAAAGACTGCGATGGAGCTCCGTATGCCACGGCAAACTGGCTGACACTGACGGCGGCGGTGCACAAATGCTGCGCAGCTAGCGCCATTCGACGGCCAACACCGCGGTTCCTGGTGTGTCCGCTGTGCCGTGCGTGTGATCATTGCTTGTACAGCCCTCTTGCAGTGTCCGGAGCAAGTATGGTGGGTCTGACACACCGGTGTCAATGTGTTCTTTTTTACATGTCCAGGAGTGTATGTTTTTCGACACTTTCTTTGAGTTGTCAAAGCTGTGCGCCTGTTTGATTAGGAAGGAGTTGAAGTTTGTGATGTCTGAAGATGGGTGTAATCCCGACACGCGTAACATGTTCTAATAAAAGAGTCAATTGAACATCGCATGACTTTATTGCGATTGTACAGTACTGGTTGCCGATTGTTAACTGCTGGTGTATGTCATCGCGCCAAGTATAAACAAGCTGCATGCAGAGATTGAAACCGTCCCGTCTCCTATATATCTCTTTTGTTACGCAACCTTCCCTTCTACAATAACCTATGAAACCTTCCCTCAGGATTTCTATCTCTTGCTTAGTAATAACAAATGAAACCTTCCGTTTGAAATTAATTCTCTTTCTCAATCTTCGCATACAAATTTAAAAGCTGCTTATTAAAAGTGGTTTTCTGATTATTTCGACGAAACATAGAATGTGTCGTCGTCGTGGCCCTCAGGCGTTACCTGCAATAACCCAAAACTGTTCCTTACCTTTTTTACTGTTACTGGATCGCCATCTGACTGCTACATCGAACTGCGACATGCATATACTTACTCTATTTTACTATCCTCTATTTGCTGCTGGTGGGCTGTCATAATAAGTGGCTATATTTATTACCAAAGCTGACGTTATTGTTTAATAGCAAAGCTGACGTTATTCTTTAATAATTAAGCTGACGTTATTGTTTAATTAATTTGACTGAAGTTATGTAATTCACAGCTAAACTTTTTCTTGACAAGAATAAAATTTTGCAGAGTTTTACGTTGATAGTTTTTGGGATGGATTATAATCAGTAATGCAATATTGCTGGCAAAAATTAATTATATTCTGAATGAAATGATTTTACAAACGTTCAAATGTGACTTACTTTTTACAATAATTTCACAACTAGCATTGCGCAAACATAAGTTGAGTAGTCTTGAGTTTCTCAAAAAAAAATTATTCAATAATATTAGTTTCTCTTATGATAATAGTTAGCTGATGTCTCTGTACATCCGTTTATAATCTCTTGTAAATCATAGCTAGTGGCTGGCAGGCACACCGCTCTTCTCAACCTCTCGCTTCAGACCTGCTACCGACTCGCTTCACATCTCGCTTGCTACTGACTTCCTACGATCGCTAAAGTGCGGTCTCCCCCGCCAACAATGCTTTCTGGTGCAGACAGTCCCTGCCATCATTACAAAATGTATCAATGCGCGGTCTGTCCCGCTCTTTTCTTAAAATGTATCCATACGCGGTCTCTCCCGCCCTTTTTAAAATTACATCAATGTGCGGTCTCTCCCGCCAACAATACTTTGGTGCAGACACTCGCTATTACCACAATTATTTCCAACATGACAAATATTAATTATTCCTACTTAATCCTATTAATAAAATATAAACATCTTTCATAAATTGTGATTTGCCAATAGACAATAGAAATATACACGTGTTACAAGGTGGACATGGTCCCCGAGGACAGATGCGTACTTGTATTGATCCATCGTGCCTTCTAGATTGACGAGATCACCCACGGAATGTCACGGAAACATTCCCCAGCCCCAGCCATAACGCTTCCTCCTCTGGTCTGGAGCGTTCCAACAAATGTTGCATTGCTTTCAGACATTTGATGCTGAACGCGAGAACAGGAATCTGACAGGGGCATCTGCCGCCACCCTGCGGACGTCCAGTTGTTGTATTGGCGCGTAAATTCCAGCCTTCGTCGTCCATGAACAGCAGTCAGCTTGGGTGCTACGCAACAACGGGTACTAAATGGTCATTCAGGAGCCGTTGTTGGTAGCTCCTTGGTTCATCTGGTCGGTCAGTTGTTCAAAAGTTACAAGTCTGTTCCCCATACACATCTCCGTAGCCATAGTTCATCCCTCTAACCTATGACCTATGACCACAGTTGCCTCAGCATCTGTTTTGTATAGTGCCATTTTGCCATGCACAGTGTACTTTAACCACGGCGGCACGCGAACGGTTTGCAAACGTAGCTGTTTCGGAAATGCTTCCACTCTTACCCCGAAAGCCAATGACGCCCTTTTGGAAGTCAAGTAAATCGCTCCGCCTTTTCACTACAACGACTGCTCTGTTTGCATTTCAGCAACACGCCTTATATACTCTCCACTATTAGTGCTGCCACCTAGCGTATGTGAGTGGTTATTGCACGTTGACGTCGAACATAGGCGGTGGTCACATTATTGTGACTGGAAAAGGTATTTTGTGGTTTAACGTCAATGCAGTAATATGTGACTTATAATTGTAGTATCTACAGCTCTGACTGCAAGAACCAAATATACAAGAACTAAAGCGGTTTTGCCAGACCACCAGAATTGCGCAGCCACGTGAGAATCTTCGCAGAAGAGTACACTCCACGACGAGTTGACAACAGGCAGCGTTCGTTGCGGCAAACTCACGGAACGGAACTCAAAAACCAGTCATCGAAAGCACCTCGATGCAGTTCTCATAAACTCTCGAGAAAGTAGATTTTGATGTTCTCCGAGCGTCTTAAATACCATAAAATAAGATCAATTTCCCTCGACACGCAGTGTGGGTCTGTGATAGAATGTTCGCCTGTAATGCAGGGATTCTGGCTTTAATTCCACGCCGATGCAAATTTTTAAACGAACGTACAAGTTCTTCAAGTAATCCTGTGATGTGCAAAATACATAAAGATGGAACAGAGTCAGTAGCACTCGAAACTGGATCATTGGTTCAAGTCACGTAGCAGTCATTATTTTTTCGTTGTTTCCTTTGTCGTTCACAATTAGTTCGCATACCGACTTAATTTAAATATAAAAGTCATCTAATTTATCCTAATTAGCACATATATGTAGTTGGCATTTTATGAAAAATGCACATCTCTTTGTTTATAATTACATATCACGCTCAAAAATCCATTTTTCATTGCAAGTATAAGTTCTTAATTACCGAGCTCTTATAAAAGATTCTTAATAAAGATAGTTTAAATTTAAAAATGACATTAAAAATTAAATTTTTCATATTTGTAAACTTTACGCTTCATTCTCATGGAAATGCACTTTCCTTTAAAAATCAACCACAGCCAGGAATCGAGTGTTTACTTCCCATAAGACAGGCTACCATTCTACGGCAGAGTCAAACGGACCACAAAAAACTCTTTAACTCCGAGGTCGATTTTCTTCGGAATTTTTGAAAGCTGCATCGGACGGATTTGGGGCCAGATTAATAAACACATCAAAAATGTTTTGCATCAATCCAGTTCCCAGAATTTCTGAAGACAGACGTTGACTGTCGATATTGTACCACAGACACAATCCCTTTGACTGTTCAGAGATGTCACTAAATCCGCCCAAAGATGTAAAAACCATGGATGAGCAGCGCCTATTAGACGTAGGGGGTCCGACAGCCGATCAGTTCCAGTCATTCCACCTGGAAGGAGGTACACGGGTCGTGTTGCCTGTAATTCAGCCATGCCTAGAAGGTCAATACTGCGGTTCTATCGCATCCACATTGTTACTCTGTGCCAGGAAGGGCTCTCAACAAAAGCAGTGTCCAGGCGTCTCGCAGTGAACCAAAACGATGTTGTTCGCTCATGGAAGAGATACCGAGAGTCAGGAACTGTCGATGACGTGCCTCGCTCAGGCCGCCCATGGACTGCTACTGCAGCTACCTACGGATGATGGCTCGGAGGAACGCTGACAGAAACGCCACCATGTTGAATAACGCTTTCCGTGCAGCCACAGGACGTCGAGTTAGGACTCGAACTGCGTGCAAAAGGCTGGCTGCATGATGGGAAACTTTGCTCCCAAAGTCCATGGCGTGGTCGATCGTTGAACACACGACACCATGCACCATGCACCGGCAACACTCCGAATGGACGGCTCAGGACTGGCATCACGTTCTGTTTACCGATGAGTGTCGCATATGCCTTCAACCAGACAATCGTCTGAGACGTGTTTGCAGGCAACCCGGTCTGGTTGAACGCCTTAGACACACTGCCCAGCGAGTGCAGCGGGGTGCAGGCCATCCTCCGATCCATAGTGCATCCATATCGGTAGCTTGCTGGGAGGTATTCGTGGGGGGGGGGGGCATTGTATGGGGTCAACGTACGACGCTGATGGTCATGGAAGGCGTCGTAACGGCTGTACGATACGTGAATGCCATCCTCCGATCCATAGTGCATACATATCGGTAGCTTGCTGGGAGGCATGCGTGGGGGGGGGGGGGGGGGATTGTATGGGGTCAACGTACGACGCTGATGGTCATAGAAGGCGTCATAATGGCTGTACGATACGTGAATGCCATCCTCCGATCGATAGTGCATCCATATCGGCAACTTGCTGGGAGGTATTCGTGGGGGGGGGGGGGGCATTATATGGGGTCAACGTACGACGCTGATGGTCATGGAAGGCGTCGTAACGGCTGTACGATACGTGAATGCCATCTTCCGATCGATAGTGCATCCATATCGGCAGCTTGCTGGGAGGCATTCGTGGTGTGGGGGGGGGGGGCATTATATGGGGTCAACGTACGATGCTGATGGCCATGGAAGGCGTCGTAACGGCTGTACGATACGTGAATGCCATCCTCCGATCCATAGTGCATCCATATCGGTAGCTTGCTGGGAGGTATACGTGGGGGGGGGGGCATTGTATGGGGTCAACGTACGACGCTGATGGCCGTGGAAGGCGTCATAACGGCTGTACGATACGTGAATGCCATCCTCCGATCGATAGTGCATCCATATCGGCAGCTTGCTGGGAGGCACTTGTGGGGGGGGGGGTCATTATATGGGGTCAATGTACGACGCTGATGGTCATGGAAGGCGTCGTGACGGCTGTACGATACGTGAATGCCATCCTCCGATCGATAGTGCATCCATATCGGCAGCTTGCTGGGAGGCATTCGTGGTAGGGGGGGCATTGTATGGGGTCAACGTACGACGTTGATGGTCATGGAAGGCGTCATAACGGCTGTACGATACGTGAATGCCAATTTCCGATCGATAGTGCATCCATATCGGCAGCTTGCTGGGAGGCATTCGGGGGGGGGGGGGGGCATTATATGGGGTCAACATACGACGCTGATGGTCATGGAAGGCTTCGTGACGGCTGTACGATACGTGAATGCCATCTTCCGATCGATAGTGCATCCATATCGGCAGCTTGCTGGGAGCCATTCGTGGGGTGGGGGGCATTATATGGGGTCAACGTACGACGCTGATGGTCATGGAAGGTGTCATAACGGCTGTACGATACGTGAATGCCATCCTCCAATCGATAGTGCATCCATATCGGCAGCTTGCTGGGAGGCATTCGTGGGGGGGGGGGGGGCATTATATGGGGTCAACATACGACGCTGATGGTCATGGAAGGCGTCGTGACGGCTGTACGATACGTGAATGCCATCTTCCGATCGATAGTGCATCCATATTCGCAGCTTGCTGGGAGCCATTCGTGGGGGGGGGGGGCATTATATGGGGTCAACGTACGACGCTGATGGTCATGGAAGGTGTCATAACGGCTGTACGATACGTGAATGCCATCCTCCAATCGATAGTGCATCCATATCGGCAGCTTGCTGGGAGGCATTCGTGGGGGGGGGCCATTATATGGGGTCGACGTACGACGCTGATGGTCATGGAAGGCGTCGTAACGGCTGTACAATACGTGAATGCCATCCTCCGATCCATAGTGCATCCATATCGGTAGCTTGCTGGGAGGCATTCGTGGGGGGGGGGGGGCCTTGTATGGGGTCAACGTACGACGCTGATGGTCATGGAAGGTGTCATAACGGCTGTACGATACGTGAATGCCATCCTCCGATCCATAGTGCATCCATATCGGTAGCTTGCTGGGAGGCATTCGTGGGGGGGGGGGGAGCGCATTGTATGGGGTCAATGTACAACGCTGATGGTCATAGAAGGCGTCGTAACGGCTGTACGATACGTGAATGCCATCCTCCGATCCATAGTGCATCCATATCGGCAGCTTGCTGGGAGGCATTCGTGGGGGGGGGGGGGGGGCATTGTATGGGGTCAACGTACGACGCTGATGGTCATAGAAGGCGTCGTAACGGCTGTACGATACGTGAATGCCATCCTCCGATCGATAGTGCATCCATATCGGCAGCTTGCTGGGAGGCATTCGTGGGGGGGGCATTATATGGGGTCAACGTACGACGCTGATGGTCATGGAAGGTGTCTTAACGGCTGTACGATACGTGAATGCCATCCTCCGATCGATAGTGCATCCATATCGGCAGCTTGCTGGGAGGCATCCGTGGGGCTGGGGGGCATTATATGGGGTCAACGTACGACGCTGATGGTCATGGAATGTGTCATAACGGCTGTACGATACGTGAATGCCATCCTCCGATCGATAGTGCATCCATATCGGCAGCTTGCTGGGAGGCATTCGTGGGGGGGGGGGCATTATATGGGGTCAATGTACGACGCTGATGGTCATAGAAGGCGTCGTGACGGATGTACGATACGTGAATGCCATCTTCCGATCGATAGTGCATCCATATCGGCAGCTTGCTGGGAGGCATTCGTGGTGTGGGGGGGGGGCATTATATGGGGTCAACGTACGATGCTGATGGTCATGGAAGGCGTCGTAACGGCTGTACGATACGTGAATGCCATCCTCCAATCCATAGTGCATCCATATCGGTAGCTTGCTGGGAGGCATTCGTGGGGGGGGGGGGGCGGGCGCATTGTATGGGGTCAACATACGACGTTGATGGTCATAGAAGGCGTCGTAACGGCTGTACGAAACGTGAATGCCATCCTCCGATCCATAGTGCATCCATATCGGCAGCTTGCTGGGAGGCATTCGTGGTGTGGGGGGGGCATTATATGCGGTCAACGTACGATGCTGATGGTCATGGAAGGCGTCGTAACGGCTGTACGATACGTGAATGCCATCCTCCGATCCATAGTGCATCCATATCGGTAGCTTGCTGGGAGGCATTCGTGACGGGGGGGGGGGGGGCGGGCGCATTGTATGGGGTCAACATACGACGTTGATGGTCATAGAAGGCGTCGTAACGGCTGTACGAAACGTGAATGCCATCCTCCGATCCATAGTGCATCCATATCGGCAGCTTGCTGGGAGGCATTCGTGGTGTGGGGGGGGCATTATATGCGGTCAACGTACGATGCTGATGGTCATGGAAGGCGTCGTAACGGCTGTACGATACGTGAATGCCATCCTCCGATCCATAGTGCATCCATATCGGCAGCTTGCTGGGAGGCATTCGTGGGGGGGGCATTATATGGGGTCAATGTACGACGCTGATGGTCATAGAAGGCGTCGTGACGGATGTACGATACGTGAATGCCATCTTCCGATCGATAGTGCATCCATATCGGCAGCTTGCTGGGAGGCATTCGTGGGGGGGGGGGCATTATATGGGGTCAACGTACGACGCTGATGGTCATGGAAGGCGTCGTGACGGCTGTACGATACGTGAATGCCATCTTCCGATCAATAGTGCATCCATATCGGCAGCTTGCTGGGAGGCATTCGTGGTGTGGGGGGATGGGGGGCATTATATTTGGTCAATGTACGACGCTGATGGTCATGGAAGGCGTCGTGACGGCTGTACGATACGTGAATGCCATCTTCCGATCGATAGTGCATCCATATCGGCAGCTTGCTGGGAGGCATTCGTGGTGTGGGGGGGGGGGGGCATTCTATGGGGTCAACGTACGACGCTGATGGTCATGGAAGTCGTCGTAACGGCTGTACGATACGTGAATGCCATCCTCCGATCGATAGTGCATCCATATCGGCAGCTTGCAGGGAGGCATTCGTAGTGTGGGGGGGGGGGGCATTATATGGGGTCAACGTACGACACTGATGGTCATGGTAGGCGTCGTGACGGCTGTACGATACGTGAATGCCATCTTCCGATCGATAGTGCATCCATATCGGCAGCTTGCTGGGAGGCATCCGTGGTGTGGTGGGGGGGGCATTATATGGGATCAACGTACAACGCTGATGGTCATGGAAGGTGTCGTGACGGCTGTACGATACGTGAATGCCATCTTCCGATCGATAGTGCATCCATATCGGCAGCTTGCTGGGAGGCATTCGTGGTGTGGGGGGGGGGCATTGTATGGGGTAAACGTACGACGCTGATGGTCATGGAAGGCGTCGTAACGGATGTACAATATGTGAATGCC
The DNA here is from genome assembly GCF_023897955.1 of Schistocerca gregaria. Lineage (NCBI taxonomy): Eukaryota > Metazoa > Arthropoda > Insecta > Orthoptera > Acrididae > Schistocerca > Schistocerca gregaria. Next base: position 867,047,180 of record NC_064922.1, read on the forward strand.
ATCCTCCGATCCATAGTGCATCCATATTGGTAGCTTGCTGGGAGGCATTCGTGGTGTGGGGGGGGGCATTGTATGGGGTAAACGTACGACGCTGATGGTCATGGAAGGCGTCATAACGGCTGTACGATACGTGAATGCCATCCTCCGATCCATAGTGCATCCATATCGGTAGCTTGCTGGGAGGCATTCGTGGGGGGGAGGGATTGTATGGGGTCAACGTACGACGCTGATGGTCATGGAAGGCGTCGTAACGGATGTACAATATGTGAATGCCATCCTCCGATCCATAGTGCATCCATATTGGTAGCTTGCTGGGAGGCATTCGTGGTGTGGGGGGGGCATTGTATGGGGTAAACGTACGACGCTGATGGTCATGGAAGGCGTCATAACGGCTGTACGATACGTGAATGCCATCCTCCGATCCATAGTGCATCCATATCGGTAGCTTGCTGGGAGGCATTCGTGGGGGGGGGGGGGGGGGATTGTATGGGGTCAACGTACGACGCTGATGGTCATGGAAGGCGTCATAACGGCTGTACGATACGTGAATGCCATTCTCCGATCGATAGTGCATCCATATCGGCAACTTGCTGGGAGGCATTCGTGGGGTGGGGGGGCATTATATGGGGTCAACATACGACGCTAATGGTCATAGAAGGCGTCGTAACGGCTGTACGATACGTGAATGCCATCCTCCGATCCATAGTGCATCCATATCGGTAGCTTGCTGGGAGGTATTCGTGGGGGGGGGGGCATTGTATGGGGTCAACGTACGACGCTGATGGTCATGGAAGGCGTCATAACGGCTGTACGATATGTGAATGCCATCCTCCGATCGATAGTGCATCCATATCGGCAGCTTGCTGGGAGGAATTTGTGGGTGGGGGGTCAACATATGGAATCAACGTACGACGCTGATGGTCATGGAAGGCGTCATAACGGCTGTACGATACGTGAATGCCATCCTCCGATCGATAGTGCATCCATATCGGCAGCTTGCTGGGAGGCAATCGTGGGGGGGGGGGGGCATTATATGGGTCAACGTATGATGCTGATGGTCATGAAAGGCATCGTAACGGCTGTACAATACGTGAATGCCATCCTCCGATCCATAGTGCATCCATATCGGTAGCTTGCTGGGAGGCATTCGTGGTTTGGGGGGGGGGTGGCTTGTACGGGGTCAACGTACGACGCTGATGGTCATGGAAGGCGTCATAATGGCTGTACGATACGTGAATGCCATCCTCCAATCTGTAGTGCATCCATATCGGCAGCTTGCTGGGAGGCATTAGTGGTGAGGGGGGGGGCATTATATGGGGTCAACGTACGACGCTGATGGTCATGGAAGGTGTCGTGACGGCTGTACGATACGTGAATGCCATCTTCCGATCGATAGTGCATCCATATCGGCAGCTTGCTGGGAGGCATTCGTGGTGTGGGTGGGGGCATTGTATGGGGTCATCGTACGACGCTGATGGTCATGGAATGTGTCATAACGGCTGTACGATACGTGAATGCCATCCTCCGATCGATAGTGCATCCATATCGGCAGCTTGCTGGGAGGCATTCGTGGGGGGGGGGGGCATTATATGGGGTCAATGTACGACGCTGATGGTCATAGAAGGCGTCGTGACGGATGTACGATACGTGAATGCCATCTTCCGATCGATAGTGCATCCATATCGGCAGCTTGCTGGGAGGCATTCGTGGTGTGGGGGGGGGGCATTATATGGGGTCAACGTACGATGCTGATGGTCATGGAAGGCGTCGTAACGGCTGTACGATACGTGAATGCCATCCTCCAATCCATAGTGCATCCATATCGGTAGCTTGCTGGGAGGCATTCGTGGGGGGGGGGGGGGGGGGCGGGCGCATTGTATGGGGTCAACATACGCCGTTGATGGTCATAGAAGGCGTCGTAACGGCTGTACGAAACGTGAATGCCATCCTCCGATCCATAGTGCATCCATATCGGCAGCTTGCTGGGAGGCATTCGTGGTGTGGGGGGGGCATTATATGCGGTCAACGTACGATGCTGATGGTCATGGAAGGCGTCGTAACGGCTGTACGATACGTGAATGCCATCCTCCGATCCATAGTGCATCCATATCGGTAGCTTGCTGGGAGGCATTCGTGACGGGGGGGGGGGGGGGGCGGGCGCATTGTATGGGTCAACGTACGACGCTGATAGTCATAGAAGGCGTCGTAACGGCTGTACGAAACGTGAATGCCATCCTCCGATCCATAGTGCATCCATATCGGCAGCTTGCTGGGAGGCATTCGTGGGGGGGGGGGCATTATATGGGGTCAACGTACGACGCTGATGGTCATGGAAGGCGTCGTGACGGCTGTACGATACGTGAATGCCATCTTCCGATCAATAGTGCATCCATATCGGCAGCTTGCTGGGAGGCATTCGTGGTGTGGGGGGATGGGGGGCATTATATTTGGTCAATGTACGACGCTGATGGTCATGGAAGGCGTCGTGACGGCTGTACGATACGTGAATGCCATCTTCCGATCGATAGTGCATCCATATCGGCAGCTTGCTGGGAGGCATTCGTGGTGTGGGGGGGGGGGCATTCTATGGGGTCAACGTACGACGCTGATGGTCATGGAAGTCGTCGTAACGGCTGTACGATACGTGAATGCCATCCTCCGATCGATAGTGCATCCATATCGGCAGCTTGCAGGGAGGCATTCGTAGTGTGGGGGGGGGGCATTATATGGGGTCAACGTACGACACTGATGGTCATGGTAGGCGTCGTGACGGCTGTACGATACGTGAATGCCATCTTCCGATCGATAGTGCATCCATATCGGCAGCTTGCTGGGAGGCATCCGTGGTGTGGTGGGGGGGGCATTATATGGGATCAACGTACAACGCTGATGGTCATGGAAGGTGTCGTGACGGCTGTACGATACGTGAATGCCATCTTCCGATCGATAGTGCATCCATATCGGCAGCTTGCTGGGAGGCATTCGTGGTGTGGGGGGGGGGCATTGTATGGGGTAAACGTACGACGCTGATGGTCATGGAAGGCGTCGTAACGGATGTACAATATGTGAATGCCATCCTCCGATCCATAGTGCATCCATATTGGTAGCTTGCTGGGAGGCATTCGTGGTGTGGGGGGGGGCATTGTATGGGGTAAACGTACGACGCTGATGGTCATGGAAGGCGTCATAACGGCTGTACGATACGTGAATGCCATCCTCCGATCCATAGTGCATCCATATCGGTAGCTTGCTGGGAGGCATTCGTGGGGGGGGGGGGATTGTATGGGGTCAACGTACGACGCTGATGGTCATGGAAGGCGTCGTAACGGATGTACAATATGTGAATGCCATCCTCCGATCCATAGTGCATCCATATTGGTAGCTTGCTGGGAGGCATTCGTGGTGTGGGGGGGGCATTGTATGGGGTAAACGTACGACGCTGATGGTCATGGAAGGCGTCATAACGGCTGTACGATACGTGAATGCCATCCTCCGATCCATAGTGCATCCATATCGGTAGCTTGCTGGGAGGCATTCGTGGGGGGGGGGGATTGTATGGGGTCAACGTACGACGCTGATGGTCATGGAAGGCGTCATAACGGCTGTACGATACGTGAATGCCATTCTCCGATCGATAGTGCATCCATATCGGCAACTTGCTGGGAGGCATTCGTGGGGTGGGGGGGCATTATATGGGGTCAACATACGACGCTAATGGTCATAGAAGGCGTCGTAACGGCTGTACGATACGTGAATGCCATCCTCCGATCCATAGTGCATCCATATCGGTAGCTTGCTGGGAGGTATTCGTGGGGGGGGGGCATTGTATGGGGTCAACGTACGACGCTGATGGTCATGGAAGGCGTCATAACGGCTGTACGATATGTGAATGCCATCCTCCGATCGATAGTGCATCCATATCGGCAGCTTGCTGGGAGGAATTTGTGGGTGGGGGGTCAACATATGGAATCAACGTACGACGCTGATGGTCATGGAAGGCGTCATAACGGCTGTACGATACGTGAATGCCATCCTCCGATCGATAGTGCATCCATATCGGCAGCTTGCTGGGAGGCAATCGTGGGGGGGGGGGGGGCATTATATGGGTCAACGTATGATGCTGATGGTCATGAAAGGCATCGTAACGGCTGTACAATACGTGAATGCCATCCTCCGATCCATAGTGCATCCATATCGGTAGCTTGCTGGGAGGCATTCGTGGTTTGGGGGGGGGGGGTGGCTTGTACGGGGTCAACGTACGACGCTGATGGTCATGGAAGGCGTCATAATGGCTGTACGATACGTGAATGCCATCCTCCAATCTGTAGTGCATCCATATCGGCAGCTTGCTGGGAGGCATTAGTGGTGAGGGGGGGGGGCATTATATGGGGTCAACGTACGACGCTGATGGTCATGGAAGGTGTCGTGACGGCTGTACGATACGTGAATGCCATCTTCCGATCGATAGTGCATCCATATCGGCAGCTTGCTGGGAGGCATTCGTGGTGTGGGTGGGGGCATTGTATGGGGTCATCGTACGACGCTGATGGTCATGGAAGTCGTTGTAACGGCTGTACGATACGTGAATGCCATCCTCCGATCGATAGTGCATCCATATCGGCAGCTTGCTGGGAGGCATCGTGGGGGGGGGGGGCATTGTATGGGGTCAACGTACGACGCTGATGGTCATGGAAGGCGTCGTAACGGCTGTACGATACTTGAATGCAATCTTCCGATCGATAGTGCATCCATATCGGCAGCTAGCTTGGAGGCATTCGTGGTGTGGGGGGGGGGGGCATTGTATGGGGTCAACGTACGACGTTGATGGTCATGGAAGGCGTCATAACAGCTGTGCGATACGTGAATGCCATCCTCCGATCGATAGTGCATCCATATCGGCAGCTTGCTGGGAGCCATTTGTGGGAGGGGGGTCATCATATGGGGTCAACGTACGACGCTGATGGTCATGGAAGGCGTCATAACGGCTGTACGATACGTGAATGATATCCTCCGATCGATAGTGCATCCAAATCGGCAGCTTGCTGGGAAGCATTCGTGGTGGGGGGGTCATTGTATGGGGTCAACGTACGACGTTGATGGTCATGGAAGGCGTCATAACGGCTGTACGATACGTGAATGCCATCCTCCGATCGATAGTGCATCCATATCGGCAGCTTGCTGGGAGGCATTCGTGGGGGGGGGGCATTATATGGGGTCAACGTACGACGCTGATGGTCATGGAAGGCGTCATAACGGCTGTACGATACGTGAATGCCATCCTCCGATCGATAGTGCATCCATATCGGCAGCTTACTGGGAGGCATTCGTGGTGGGGGGGGGGCATTAGATGGGGTCAACGTACGACGCTGATGGTCATGGAAGTCGTCGTGACGGCTGTACGATACGTGAATGCCAATTTCCGATCGATAGTGCATCCATATCAGCAGCTTGCTGGGAGGCATTCGTGGGGGGGGGGCATTATATGGGGTCAACGTACGATGCTGATGGTCATGGAAGGCGTCGTAACGGCTGTACAATACGTGAATGCCATCCTCCGATCCATAGTGCATCCATATCGGTAGCTTGCTGGGAGGCATTCGTGGTGTGGGGGGGGGGTGGCATTGTACGGGGTCAACGTACGACGCTGATGGTCATGGAAGGCGTCTTAACGGCTGTACGATACGTGAATGCCATCCTCCAATCTGTAGTGCATCCATATCGGCAGCTTGCTGGGAGGAATTAGTGGTGTGGGGAGGGGGGCATTATATGGGGTCAACGTACGACGCTGATGGTCATGGAAGGTGTCGTGACGGCTGTACGATACGTGAATGCCATCTTCCGATCGATAGTGCATCCATATCGGCAGCTTGCTGGGAGGCATTCGTGGTGTGGGTGGGGGCATTGAATGGGGTCATCGTACGACGCTGATGGTCATGGAAGTCGTTGTAACGGCTGTACGATACGTGAATGCCGTCCTCCGATCGATAGTGCATCCATATCGGCAGCTTGCTGGGAGGCATTCGTGGTGTGGGGGGGGGCATTCTATGGGGTCAACGTACGACGCTGATGGTCATGGAAGGCGTCATAACGGCTGTACGATACGTGAATGCCATCCTCCGATCCATAGTGCATCCATATCGGTAGCTAGCTGGGAGGCATTCGTGGGGGGGGGGGATTGTATGGGGTCAACGTACGACGCTGGAAGGCGTCATAACGGCTGTACGATACGTGAATGCCATTCTCCGATCGATAGTGCATCCATATCGGCAACTTGCTGGGAGGCATTCGTGGGGTGGGGGGGCATTATATGGGGTCAACATACGACGCTGATGGTCATGGAGGGCGTCGTAACGGCTGTACGATACGTGAATGCCATCCTCCGATCCATAGTGCATCCATATCGGTAGCTTGCTGGGAGGTATTCGTGGGGGGGGGGCATTGTATGGGGTCAACGTACGACGCTGATGGTCATGGAAGGCGTCATAACGGCTGTACGATACGTGAATGCCATCCTCCGATCGATAGTGCATCCATATCGGCAGCTTGCTGGGAGGCATTTGTGGGTGGGGGGTCATCATATGGGGTCAACGTACGACGCTGATGGTCATGGAAGGCGTCATAACGGCTGTACGATACGTGAATGTCATCCTCCGATCGATAGTGCATCCATATCGGCAGCTTGCTGGGAAGCATTCGTGGTGGGGGGGGTCATTGTATGGGGTCAACGTACGACGTTGATGGTCATGGAAGGCGTCATAACGGCTGTACGATACGTGAATGCCATCCTCCGATCGATAGTGCATCCATATCGGCAGCTTGCTGGGTGGCATTCGTGGGGGGGGGGGGGCATTATATGGGGTCAACGTACGACGCTGATGGTCATGGAAGGCGTCATAACGGCTGTACGATACGTGAATGCCATCCTCCGATCGATAGTGCATTTATATCGGCAGCTTGCTGGGAGGCAATCGTGGGGGGGGGCATTATATGGGTCAACGTACGATGCTGATGGTCATGGAAGGCGTCGTAACGGCTGTACAATACGTGAATGCCATCCTCCGATCCATAGTGCATCCATATCGGCAGCTTGCTGGGAGGCATTCGTGGTGGGGGGGGGCATTAGATGGGGTCAACGTACGACGCTGATGGTCATGGAAGTCGTCGTGACGGCTGTACGATACGTGAATGCCAATTTCCGATCGATAGTGCATCCATATCGGCAGCTTGCTGGGAGGCATTCGTGGGGGGGTTGCATTATATGGGGTCAACGTACGATGCTGATGGTCATGGAAGGCGTCGTAACGGCTGTACGATACGTGAATGCCATCCTCCAATCCGTAGTGCATCCATATCGGCAGCTTGCTGGGAGGCATTAGTGGTGTGGGGGGGGGGGGTGCATTATATGTGGTCAACGTACGACGCTGATGGTCATGGAAGGTGTCGTGACGGCTGTACGATACGTGAATGCCATCTTCCGATCGATAGTGCATGCATATCGGCAGCTTGCTGGGAGGCATTCGTGGTGTGGGTGGGGGCATTGTATGGGGTCATCGTACGACGCTGATGGTCATGGACGTCGTTGTAACGGCTGTACGATACGTGAATGCCATCCTCCGATCGATAGTGCATCCATATCGGCAGCTTGCTGGGAGGCATACGTGGTGTGGGGGGGTGGGCATTAAATGGGGTCAACGTACGACACTGATGGTCATGGAAGGCGTCGTGACGGCTGTACGATACGTGAATGCCATCTTCCGATCGATAGTGCATCCATATCGGCAGCTTGCTGGGAGGCATTCGTGGGGGGGGGGGCATTGTATGGGGTCAACGTACGATGCTGATGGTCATGGAAGGCGTCGTAACGGCTGTACTTTACTTGAGTGCCATCTTCCGATCGATAGTGCATCCATATCGGCAGCTTGCTTGGAGGCATTCGTGGTGTGGGGGGGGGGGGGGTATTCTATGGAGTCAACGTACGACGTTGATGGTCATGGAAGGCGTCATAACGGCTGTACGATACGTGAATGCCATCCTCCGATCGATAGTGCATCCATATCGGCAGCTTGCTGGGAGGCATTCGTGGGGGGGGGGGGGCATTATATGGGGTCAACGTACGACACTGATGGTCATGGAAGGCGTCGTGACGGCTGTACGATACGTGAATGCCATCTTCCGATCGATAGTGCATCCATATCGGCAGCTTGCTGGGAGGCATTCGTGGGGGGGGGGGGGAGGGCATTGTATGGGGTCAACGTACGACGCTGATGGTCATGGAAGGCGTCGTAACGGCTGTACGATACGTGAATGCCATCCTCCGATCCATAGTGCATCCATATCGGTAGCTTGCTGGGAGGTATTCGTGGGGGGGGGGGGCATGTATGGGGTCAACGTACGACGCTGATGGTCATAGAAGGTGTCGTGACGGCTGTACAATATGTGAATGCCATCCTCCGATCCATAGTGCATCCATATCTGCAGCTTGCTGGGAGGCATTCGTGTTCATGGACGACCATTCGCGCCCCCACCGTATACATTTTGTGTATACTTCCTTCAGAATAACGACATAGCTGGACTAGAGTGGCCAGCAAGTTCTCCAGACATGAACCCTATCGAACATGCCTGGTATAGGTTGAAACGGGCTGTTTATGGACGACGTGAACCAGCAACCATTGTGAGGGATCTACGCCGAATCGCCGTTCAGGAGTGGGACAATCTGGACCAACAGTGCCTTAATGAACTTGTGGATAGTATGCCACGACGAATACAGGCATGCGGCAATGCAAGAGAACGTGGTATTGCGTATTAGAGGTACCGGTGTGTGCAGCAATCTGGACCACCAACTCTGAGGATGTCACTGTATGGTGGTACAACATGCAGTGTATGGTTTTCATGAGCAATAAAAAGGGCGGTAATGACGTTTATGATGATCTCTATTCCAATTTTCTGTACAGGTTCCGAAACTCGGGGACCAAGGGAGATGCCAAACTTTTTTTGATGTGTGTATTAGAATTCAGAACTTTGCCTACCATAAATAAAAAATACGACTGAGAAAAGAGAGCGGTGCAGCAATGGCAGCAACCAAAGCAGGCGCCATAGAGTTAGTCTCTTGCAGTGGCGCAGAATAAAGATTCTTCGGTTGTGCCAGCGGCGTAAGTGGGCGCTCCGCCACAGTAACGCCTTCGACAATGTGATATGAAATAACACGAAAGAAATTTTGAAACGAATGGAAGTGAAATATTGAAGACTACCCTTGCAATGACGTAGTAGGAAGGAGAAAATTAGAAAATGAAGAAATTTTGCACCACCGAGACTAGTAATCAAAACGTCCTCGATCGCGGGTTAGATCCCAGGTACTGCTTAAATTTGGAATAAAAACCAACAATGGCAGCCTAACTCCTCCGGTGTAAGCAGTTACCATCCTTCTTCCAACGGCCTTGTCAAAGAGGGCAGCAAAGTGGACAGAAGATGGAGGCACCCCCTTGTCTTTGGTGTGGGAAACTGCCTCTCTGTGGATACAGAATCAGCGCTGACTAACGGCTTGGGGATACAGAAGGCGCTGCAAACCACTGACTTAAATACACACAATGTGTATCCACAGTAATGTATATGTTTTTGGATAGGGTCCGCCTTTAGCAAAACACAGTTTTGTTTTATAACCCAAACATGTTTCACTGCAGTTGCAGCATCCTCAGTGGGCTTTTATTTTCCATCTGTTAAAGATAAAGAACGTTCTTTGTTGTTTTGTATACATGTAGCTATTAGTTTTAAAAAAAATGTAATTATAGATATTAGAAAAAACACATAAATTATGAAAATCCATACCTTATTACCACATGGTGTGGTTTTTCTGACGTCTGTTCTCTGCCCTCAAAGAATTAACAGACGAAACCAACCTATAGAGATCTTAAACCCCCTCCCCCACACACCAGAAAAAAAAAGATCCTGAAACCTAAAATCTCTCTCTCCCTCCCTTTCTCTCTCCCTCTCTTTCTCTCTCTGTCTCCCCCTTTTACATACACATACACACACACACACACACACACACACACACACACAAACACACACACTCAAAAAAAAATATCTCAGTCACCTATGAAAGGTTCAAAACAGCCGCCAGGAACACCTTCAACTGTTCCACTGTCAGCCATCTTGTTTTTACACCTCCAGCTGTTCCACTGCCAGCCATGTTTTGTTTTTATAGCTGATAAACAGTGAAACAGTGAGTGACAGTGACAGTGGCAGTGGCAACTCAATATTCAGTGTTTGACAGTGATGAAGACGAAAAAAGAGTAAGTGAAACACCATGTAAATAGACACTCACACACACACACACACACACACACACATAGAATTAAATAATTTCAGGCATAATAATAACATAGTTCTTCAAATCGTAATTTTGGCTTAAACAATTTATCTACTTTAAGGTATAAGTGGTTGCAGATGACAAACTGTCGGTCATTGTAGAAACACAAGACGTCAGAAAAACCACACCATGTGGTAATAAGGTATGGATTTTCATAATTTATGTGTTTTTTCTAATATCTATAATTACATTTTTTTAAACTAATAGCTACATGTATACAAAACAACAAAGAACGTTCTTTATCTTTAACAGATGGAAAATAAAAGCCCACTGAGGATGCTGCAACTGCAGTGAAACATGTTTGGGTTATAAAACAAAACTGTGTTTTGATAAAGGCGGACCATATCCAAAAACATATACATTGTTAAAGCAAACACGGAAAAAAAGAGCTTCAATACCAAGATGATTATCCACAGTAAATGTTGTCTGCAATTCAAAAAGTGTCTTTTTGATCTCGTAATTGGCAAACGATTCTGGATTAGACCTTAATTTGAATCCCTGGCTGGGGATGCAGACTGGAAGGTAACCATGAGGAGAAGCTTGACGAGACAGTGCTGTTTCCGTGACGTCACGGATCTTGTGCCGTGATTGGCTGACATAAGCAACCAGAGCAGCCACCACGTTAATTTACGTATCGTATTTGTCTTATTTATACTTGTTTACTACGAAAATAGGCATTTAAAGTGACATAGCCATTAGCCGGCCGCGGTGGTCTCGCGGTTCTAGGCGCGCAGTCCGGAACCGTGCGACTGCTACGGTCGCAGGTTCGAATCCTGCCTCGGGCATGGATGTGTGTGATGTCCTTAGGTTAGTTAGGTTTAAGTAGTTCTAAGTTCTAGGGGACTAATGACCACAGCAGTTGAGTCCCATAGTGCTCAGAGCCATTTGAACCATTTGACATAGCCATTAAAGATCTCTCCAAAACTTGTCGTTTTTACATTCATCGAGAAAAGTTAAGCATACTCCCAAATTACCCACTATGGACGTTCCTTTTGTGTTCATGTTGTAAGGTGGTTGTGTATACATAATACGAACTACTGCATCGTTGCCACTCTGCCTTATCAGGAGACGTGCAGTCACGGATTCTAAGTCGCGCGGTATTGGCCGAGCGGTCTCAGGCGCTGTAGTCATGGGCTGTGCGGCTGGTCCCGGCGGAGGTTCGAGTCCACCCTCGGGCATGGTTGTGTGTGTTTGTCCTTAGGATAATTTAGGTTAAGTAGTGTGTAAGCTTAGGGACTGATGACCTTAGCAGTTAAGTCCCATAAGATTTCACACACATTTGAACATTTTGAACACGGATTGTAAACAAACGCAGTACACCAGAGCTGAGTTGTTCGTGTGCCTTGTCGTGCAGCACAATACCTCGGAACAGGGTCTCCATGGCCGGCCGAATCAAAATCATCCTTCCGAAGCTCGTGGTCGTGCGGTAGAGTTCTCACTTCCCGCGCTCGTGTTCCCGGCTTCAATTCCCGGCGGGGTTAGGGATTTTCTCTGCCTCGTGATGACTGGGTGTTCTGTGATGTCCTTAGGTTAGTTAGGTTGAAGTTGTTCTAAGTTCTAGTGTACTGATGACTATTGCTGTTAAGTCCCATAGTGCTCAGAGCCATTTGAACCATTTTGAAAATCATCACATTGATGGGACAAAACATGACACAAGTTGACGTTGCGAATATTGTTCACGTTATCAGTTGTCTCCAGACTGTGGAAGAACGCATCAACAGCGGATCGACATCGCGTATGCTGTCCACGCAAAACTACAGCAGCTCAGGATCGGTAAGTAAAGGTATCTGCACGAAGACACCCCACAAAGACAGCGATTACTGCCACGAGCTACGACAAGCCACAGGGGTTACCGTAAGGACCCAAACTGTAAGCATCAGGCTTCATGATGGGGGGTTGTACAGATGAAGACATCTCAAGACTGCACCTCTTCCGCCACATCACAGGGGTACTCGTGTAAGATGGGTAGAGTGCATAACATTGGACACTAGACCAGTGGACCAGAACGCTGTTCATAGACGAAGTGGGAACAGCCTTGTACCCTGACGACAACTGTTCGCGTATGGAGCGAGCAGGGGAAGGCAATCGTTCCTAAATGACTGTGAAACGTCACCAACTATCCGGTGGCTCAGTCGTATTCTGGGCAGGTGTCATGTACAGCCCCAGTACACCCCTCGTACCAATTGAAGGCAACATGACTGCTACAGTGTATGAGTACACCATTTTCCAACTCATAGTCAGTATGCAGCGATTGTAGGGGAAGGGTTCACTCTACAAAATAATAGCGCCCGACCTCATCGTGCTTGCGAGGTGTGTAGGTGTCTGACAGGACTTGGGATCCGAAGGACGCATTGACCAGCATGCTCACCGGGTATGAATTACATAGAGCATGCATGGAGCTCGGTCAAAAGAGCGATTTCTGATTGTCAACATCCTCCATTAACGTTTGGAGCTCTCAGGGATGCTGCCATTGAGGAGTGGGACAATATGTCTCAATAGGCCTGCAATGAGTTGGTTCTGAGCATGCCCCGTCGCATTCGAGAGTGCCTGGAGGTTCGTGGAGGACCTACGCATTGTTCGAAAAGTGCATTTAACACAACATTTTAGGTTTTTCGATGTTGTGTAACATTGGAACTTTATCATTTCCTTCAAATAAGTTTCCTTCTTCATTTCATAATCGATTCAAAGAGAACATATAATGTAGTTTTCCTTTGCGTAATATTCTGTATTATCAAAAAATACAATATAAGACATCTGTCCCATTCCAAGATACGAGAACCAATTTATGCTTAACTTTTTTTTGATGTGTGTCGTTTAGTTGTTTTGTGCTAAAGTGTCGGAAAGTGTGCCACTTTAGCACCACAAACCGTATTAAGAATGACATATTTTGTAAAATATGACGTCGGTGGCTAAATGTGACACTAACCTTTTTATGCACTTAAATTCGTAAGATAAATTGATAGTTACAACAAAGCAAATGCTTTTTATCTCCTGGCAATACACTTTTGCTTTCCTTAATTCGTTTGTTTATAGATGAAAGCGGCTCGTATTCCCTTCTGCGTTGCTGAAAAATGGTGTTTGACCATGTCATTGAAATTTGGTTGAGTCAGTATTTCATTTTCGATATTACACATAGCAAGCGTATAGAGCCTCATTCATGGTATTGCGCTACGCTACAGATCAGTTTGCAAACAAAAACTTTATTTATGAAAATATACAGTACAATCACCAACAAACTTTACATATTCACATACACCTTTGCCTTTAACCCAAATAAATACAGATTCGTTTACAGATATTTTCCTCCTGTTACGAGTATATAATGACAAAGAAGAAGGAGAAACATATGCTGATTTACCAAAATCCTTATTAGCCAATTCAGAAATATGGTATGTGCGAAAAGCAATAATGTCTCTGTCAACAAAACTTTCAAGTCCAGGAACATTTGGTACTCCTGTACCACCACGAACAATGGCTACGGTGAACCATCCGTTACCAAGACCAAACGAATCGTTTATATCTAAACTAAAGTTTAGTCTGCAACTGACGAAAACAGCAGGACCATCCAGAAGCGCTTGTGCAGCGACAGACTTAACTGGAATACGATTCTTCTTGTCTCCAGCTGTTGTAGCGAATTCGATGTTCTCGATGGTCTTGTAGACTGTTTGTTTAGAACGGCGGCGCTTGAATTCTTTCACTCCTCTTAACGTGAAGAAGCCTCTACAGTCGGCATTGGAAAGGTTAATATTATCTACAGAAGTTTGACACTTCGGGAAAAACTTTTGCCAAATTGCTTTCATTAAGAAAGTTCAGTTAGGTCAAAGCACCTGAAGACTTTCAGTCTTTTCTTTTGGGAAAGCAATTTTACGTTTCTAAAACAACGACGGTTCAAACAGTTATGCAACTGACAAGTGATCAATAAAACAGTATCGACCATTAATCTGAGTCATGATGCGGTCACAGAAGTTTCGTACACATACCACTCTTGATTCAGTGAAGCGTTCTCGTTTTGCAGCTGGCTCTTCCTGTTCCCAGTGATCGCCAGGGACAAGTGAGGCCCTAACGTGCTGGACAGAAGCTGCAGTGAGAGATGCATATTCAACAGTTCTCTCTGCATTAGTATTCCTTTGCTGTAATTGACTGAACAGAATGTCACAATGAGGCATGAATTTTAATGACTTGTAAACAGTCTGGGTATTTTGACATTGGTCTCTCAATATATATATTTCTTACTGCCATTTCTTGTTAACAATATTAGCTTATTCCCAAGAATAAGCAGCTTTCACTCTGCAGAAATCAAATCTGCATTTGGATCCGACTTCCTTAACTCTTGTGCAAAAAGGTGTGGAGTATACTGCTGCATCCAGTTTCAATAAGCTACCACTCGAATTCAAAACTCTTAGTAGTAATCCATGCGCTTTCAAATCGAAACTGAAGAGTTTCCTCATGGGCCACTCCTTCTATTCCGTGGAGGAGTTCCGTGAAAAGTTAAACTGATTCTTATTGTACTGTTGACTGCGTTTACTTAAACTTATGGACTGACCTTTTTCTGGTTATGAACATTTATTTTTATCTGTTATTACTTTTATGTTGTAATTTCGTGTACTGACGCGTTCCATGACCTTGGAGCTATGCTCCTCAATTTGGTACTACGGAACTTGTCCTGTATTAGCAAGTATTAACATCAATAATTTTTCCACGCACTCAACAATTTACTTTTGGTATTTTGTACGTAATGGTCACGTACCGTGGTTTGAAATCTCATCTGATGGACAGGTAGGAATATGCTTCTTCACTATCTCGTCGAGAACGGCTGTGGTTTTAAGAGACTTAGAAAGAAAGATAGAAATTCCTTCTAAGTAACTGAAGAAGATCGGCACTTTCTCATCGTCTGTCACATAACGTTCAACATTTAAAGTTAACTGATGACGATGATTTTGGGTTTGTGGGGCGCTCAACTGCGCGGCCATCAGCACCCATGCAAAGTCGTAATTGTTTAACAGCCCGATTTTTTTTACAGGCCAATCTAGCCACGCTCACAAATGGTGAGGATGATGATAAAATGATGAGGCCAACAGAAACACCCAGTCCCCGGGCAGAGAAAAAAATTTAACTGATGTGCGTTACAGTGAATGAAGTGAGCATTATCATACACCTCTTTAATTTTCATTTAAATTCCAGTTTTGTGGCCACTCGTAATAGGAGCATTGCCGTAACACTGAGCTATCGGTTTTTCAAGTGTCTCCTCTAAGTTCATTTTCTCTTGTTCGCTAACAACACTTGAAGTTACATCGTCTGCAGTATGACTTTTCGGTTGTACAAAGGAAATAAACCTTTCATGTATTTTCCGCATGAAAATTTGTCTTCGACGGTACACTTCTAATGAGATTAAGACGTACCTCAAAAATGGATTCCTCAGTTCATTTTCAATTTTTTCAGACAGGCCTAAGAAAACTCTGTTTTCCGATGTTTCGATGTGATTCTTGTAGACACCGTCCAAATCTGACTAGTCATCGAAAAAATCCGGGGTTCTTGGAATTTTTCTGTTTCTTCAAGGCCCCTTAAAGTGAGCTCGAATTAGCTCCAAAAATTAATGCAGTCAGTAGTTTACTCGATACATAGCGGTTTTTTGACACATTTTCATTATATGTCTTTATATCAAGGTGGCAAGTGCTATCTAGTTGGTATATAATGTCCACTTCCCTTGGATGGAAAATTAAAAAAAAAAAACATTTAAATGTTTTTCACAGGAATTGTGTTTTTTCGGTTTCAAGAGAAAAGTTATTAAGTCTGTAGTACCGTTCTCAGTCCGGCGTTGACACTACTATTTATCACAAGCCAGATGAAACAGAAAAAAGAATTTTTCACTTCACAACCACACAACAACTCAGCTTCATTGTATATTGCTCTGTTAAAATTACGTGCGTACACTTGAGTGAATTTACACTGTTTTTGTTCTTGATCGTTGTTTAGATCGGGTCCGGTGGCAGAAAGCTCCTTCACTTTCATCTTAGTCGCAAGTTGCAAAATTGTACCTCATAAATCACACACTGAATTCATATTGAGTTGTTTTCGAACTCATGGTATATTGCTGTTGTTATCAAGAGAGTAAAACTTACTAAATTCATTCTTAATACACTCACATTTAGAAACTTTCTAATAACGCAGGATTGAGGAGGTTCTGAGCAGAATCGGAGAGGAAAGGAAAGGAATATGTGGAAAACACTGACAAGGAGAAGGGACAGGATGACGGGACATCTGTTCAGAAATCAGGGAGTGACTTCCATGGTACTGTAGAGGAAGACAGAGATTGGAATACACACAACAAATAATTGAGGACGTAGGTTGCAAGTGCTACTCTGGGATGAAGAAGCTGGCACAGGAGAGGAATTCATTGTGGGCCGCATCAGACCAGTCATAATGCTGGTGACTTAAAAAAAATTGATGAATTTCTTTTAATAGGCGTTTTTGAGCGGCTCCGACTCAAAGCCTTTAATTACGAACTGTGTCTGGTTTATACTTTGAAAAAACCTTTTGTTATTCTTTTCTTTAGCGTGCGGCCTATGTAATAGAGACTCTTTAAATGCGAACCTTTTTAGGTTAGGCTTTACCGTGACTGTTACTGACATTAAATGAAACAACAAGTTCACTGTTATCAGTCACCGTTTTATTTATTTCCACGACGCGTTTCGAAGGTTTAAACCTCCATCATCGGGTGGATTTACATAAGTAAGTATTACATTTGTGTGTGTGTTGTGTTACGATTTTTGGAAGAACTTGTGACACTGCCTAGTGGAGAAACAAGACACTATTTCAGAATATGGTTTAGAAATACTTCTGACAAAAAATTAAACTGATATCTAATGGTAAACATTAAATAAATAAACTACAGTACTTCAGTGGTCACAGGTTCCTTTTGCTGTCGTAACACATCACATGTATACTGCGACATTTGTAAACAAATATGGCGTCAGAGATCAGCTGGGTGTAAGGATCGTATAGCAGAAGAGAAGACATAATCGCAAAGTGCAAAGAGTATACATCGTAAAAACATTATTACAGAATAATTGCTTTAAGCATTTGGTGGTGTTTGTTTTGAGGTGTCAAATGTGTCAAATGATTTATATGTATTTGACGATGCTGGTGCTGATTCCGCATTTAACATTTGACGATGCCACTATGGCTGCAGTACATTAGGACATTGTTTTTATGAAACAGATCTGATGACGGTCATTAAAGACCGAAACCGGCGATCTGTTAACAAAAAGTTTGTGACCATAGACGTAAATTAAAGGAAACTTATTACATATACGGGTCATTGTTTTTTCGCGACGATGTCGCAGCTTGTGAAAGATATTTTAATTGATCCTGTACTGTATTTTCTGTGGCGAAACCGCGTGTAAACCACACTCATGCTGGCCGGCGCATCATCCGCAGCTGCTAATCCACCGCGCGGATTGGATCCTTGTGCAGCTCCCCTACCTGTCCCACAAGCCAGCGCGCTGGGCGTTACTCTTTACGAGCAGCTACATTGAAGAAGCAATGACAGAAATGAAAGTTCATTAGTGGGTTTACAACCGAGAATGAAAGGATAGCAATGAAAAGGTTTGCTGACGACACTGCTATCCTCAGTGGATGTGAAGAAGAGAAGAAGAGTTATAGGCCTTGCTGAATGGTATGATCCAACGAGTATGGAATATGGAGTGAGAGTAAACCGAAGAAAGGCGTAAGTAATGAGAAGTGATACAAATGAGATTAGCGATAAAGATACAATGAAAATTGAGGACCGTAAGGAGACGAAGTGAAGGAATTCTGATGCCTTGAAATCACACTAACACGTGATGGACAAGGCATGGGAGACGTAAAAAGTAAACTAGCCCATGCGGAGCCGGCAATCCTGGCCGTAAGAAGGCCACTTGTATCGAACAGAGGCCTTCATTTCAATGAAAGTGCGTTAGGGGCATATGTGATAGCGAATCGCGGACCATTGGTAAACTGGAAAAGAACAGAGTCGAAGCGTTTGAGATGTGGTGTAATAGGACGTTGAAAATTAGGTGGACTGATAAGATAACGAATGAAGAGGTTCTCTGAAAAATCGACGAAGAAAGGAACATATGTAGAACAATGACAAAGAGAAGGAGCAGGATGATTGGACACATAAGGAAGGAGAGGCACACAGCGCTCAGTCACAGTCTCATTAGTTTTTATTACGCTTTCAGGTCTAGATTTCGGCTATAAATAGCCATCTTCAGTGCATTTTCGCAACAATTCAACAGACTCGAGGCACTTCATGTTACCATACAATCTAACAGACGTATAGGCAGAAGGGCACTCCTTTTCAGAGGATTCAGTGCGATCGCCACTGTTGTTTGGTTTTTGTAGGTTGAGGATGCACTCAAGGAAGCGCAAGAAGAATCCAGAAGAACAATGAAAGTGTGAGGTCGCAAACGATAGAGACTATCTGGCGAAGTGTACTAGAGACTTGAAAACTCTGACTGTAAGTTACTGGTTATTTAGGACAGAAAATGCGATGAATGCAAAATAAAGCTGAGGTCTTAGATCTTTGTAGAGAGGGTAAAGCCGGATGTACGTCAAAATTGGGAAGATGCAGTAGTTTAAGAATTAGAGGAATTGTATCTAGGAGGTAAGATGACACAAAATGGCCCTGCCAAGGATGATATTAGAAGTGGATGGTAAGACGAATAATGTTAAAAACTAAGTAGACATACTAAATTTTGACCAGAGTGAGATACAGGTTACAGGAAGATGTTCTAGGAACGTAAAGCATTCGTAATCGACAAAAAAACCTATTTATTCACAACAACAAGATATGAAATACTCTAATGGATCGCCATAGTGTTAATTGTGCGACAAACTGTTTCGAAAAAATCTTTACCTACTGCGGTTTCTGTTGATACTAAGTGCTTACAGAACAATCATACAGTGAGTAGTGTCTAACTACATGGCTGATAGACAAGCTACCTGTTGATTTTAACACAAATGCCGCCCATACCGCCGCAATAGGTAAAGAAATATGTTTTTCGAGGCACGTTATCATAAAACTAATAAGCAAGGTGATAAGTTAAGCTTTTTCTTCTCTTCTTGTCACAGTGAGGCAACCTCCAGTACCCAACATTATGCTACACATGTGATTACATTAACTTCTGCATGCCTCATCTGAAGTTGAGCTTGGAAATGCTCGAGAAGTAGTTCATATGAATAAAGAAATATTTCATAAGCGACTGGTCGCATCTATCTGCTTTTATATTTCTTTTAATACACAGAAAAATAATATAGCAGTATTGATAATGGATAAACTTAATTCAGATGGCTTGCCAAATAAGGCTCAAATGGTTCAAATGGCTCTGAGTACTATGGGACTTAACATCGATGGTCATCAGTCCCCTGTAACTTAGAACTACTTAAACCTAACTAACCTAAGGACATCACACAACACCCAGCCATCACGAGGCAGAGAAAATCCCTGACCCCGCCGGGAATCGAACCCGAGAACCCGGGGTCATATAAGGATGCTGGCAGTGACTGACGTAAATTTTTGAAATATTCTGCTAGTCCTTACGTTGGTAACGTTAATGACATTTTCTCTCTCTCTGTGTGTGTGTGTGTGTGAAAGAGAGAGAGAGAGAGAGAGAGCTAAAATGATTTGTAGCGTTTTGATCATGCTCTATTTAAGCGTAGTTGTTCCCATACGAATTAATGAAGATATCTCCTTACGTAGCATATTTTTTTGACTGAAGTCAATGGTCTCGTGGCTGTGAGTCCTTCAAGCACATCCGAAAAAAAATGAAGTGAGATGGCAAACTAGAGTGTTTAGATTTTAGAATTTGGAATGGAAAAGTTGCTCTTTTTCGGGTGTCATTTCACTAAAGAAATATTTTTACAGAAAAGGGTGCTGAACAGCTCGTTATTGCTAAGTAGACAGCTGTGGGATGGCGCTCGTGAGATGGCTGCTTGAGCTGCTGAAAGTGGAATCCAGCCGGCACCTTGATGGTGATAATTTGCATGAAGAAACGATATTAAGATGCATCATACATATTCACAGCCTTCGCCGGGAGAAAATGTTCTTGGGCAGATGTCGTCAGAAGGGCAGCAAGCTTCGGGAATCTCATGGAATACTGGAATCGCGGCGGAGGTTGTAGAGACATGCAGTGCAGCGGAGATCTGACCCCCTCGCATTTGTACTTCATTTTCTATATTAGTCAATATATAAATGAAACAGAATATCTTATGCGTTACATACAAAACAAAATGGAAATCGATCAGTAAAATCCGTCAATCATTTTTTTAAATTGTTTAATGAATATGAAGTCAGCGGTTTATATGCTGCTGGCCATTAAAGCTGCAACACTGTGGAGACTACATTCAACAAACATTAAATTGCCATGAAGTGAACCACGTACTGGAAATGCAAACGCTTAGCATTTCAGCGCAAACTCAAAAGGTAGATAGGAGCAATATCATCTACATTCTACATACAAGGAAAACTTAAGCAAATGGTTTCTTTTACAAAACACATCTGATGTTAGAAGTTTGTGAGAATATAGTGTTACGAAGGAGAATATTCTACTAACAAACACCGGAACTGGTCAGTGGCTTTTTTAATTTTTAATTTAGTTATCTGTTTGGGTACACGAATATAGCCAGTCCAAACTTAATGCTGCCTATCCTTTGAAGCCATGAATCCTACATCTGAGAAATTTAAAACAAATTTCATTGACATGGTAATAACACATAAAGAAAGCCAGTGGCCTCTTAGGGTAACCGAAAGATTGCTACCAAATCGAAATCCCCCCCCCCCCTCCTCCACATACACACCCAAACAGAACGGTAACAACTGGATTGGTGAACGTTAAAGGGGTAGTAGTCCATTGAGGCTAACTTTTAGTAACACGAACGAAACTGTCTTATTCCAAAAATAATGGCAAACTGTTCAACTGGGTGGTACGTATCTGTGGAACCAGCACTCAAAGAGATTCTTGATGAGAAAACATAATTTAAATTCAAGTTCTGTATTTCAGAGACGCTTTTGAAAGTCGAGGACTACTGCTCTTTGAACAGGCCACGAAGGAATCAAGTCAATTATCTCTGCTTTTTCGGATTAATTATGGTAAAGCGAAGGTTTTTTATGACTAACATAGTTCAAGTGAAATGGAATTTTTATTATCTGAAAAGACAATTGAAATTGTGAAAGATACCTCAAAACAAATCAAAAACGTTCAAGAAAAAGCATCGTTGCTTAGTCACTGTATTCATGTGGTTGCCCCTCGCGAGTGGGCCCTCGGAAGGCGATTTCATCAAACAGTTCTCTGGCGTTCTCTGGGATGTACTCCAGGAGCTTTTTTAAAGGTTCAAATTTTCTCGGGTTTATCGGGACTTTTGCAGCGAGGTATGGTGACCGGTAAGTAGACGAGCAATGCGGCCGCTGCCAATCTTCTTGGTGGGGATGAAGGTGTGTTTTTCCTCTTAATTTATGGGTTCGCGAGCTTCAACAAAACCTTTTGAGTCAGATCTGTTCGTGAAATGGGAAAAATCGTGAGATCAAAAATTTCACCTACACAGATTTCCGTGTTTCCACAGAAATACTATGTTTTCTTTTTCCTTTATTTTTTCGGCAAGGTGACCACCAGTTTCCCTGTCCACAGTCTTTTATGATCAGAGAGTCGCGAACTTCAGCATTGGCAGGCTGCTGCTCATAATCAATTCAGTCACCTCGAGGGGTGAAAAAATTTTGTCCCTCATTTTTCTCCTCCCCCTGGAGAAATCACGACCACAAAGGAGACAGCAAGATAAAGGGGTTTTGGAAGTGATTCGTGTCCGACAAAGCAAGAAGTAGACGAATCAAACCATTACTTTTGTTTTGGCCGCAACAGTCATCAGTATAAAGACGAAGTTCAGCAAAGTGTAGGGAAATCTGATCAATAAAGTGCACCAAGAAGAAGCACACTCCATTTCGAAAGTTTTTTGGCTGTTCCCTCGTGGTATTCGTAAAAATAATCGCGCCGTCTCTCGCGTGTTAAACGGACCACTGTCCGACCTAGCGCCATTTTATCTTGCTAACCGGGGGACAAAGAAAGAGCCTCCAAGAAGAGTGAGAAATATCCACTCGGGCGTCCCCTGGGCAACGGCATTTTGCCGGCTAATCTTTCTGCCCAGTGACTACAAACCTCATGAGAGTGCGGAAAATGAGAGATCACAAAAGGCTCCTTTCAGAGCCAGCACTGACAATTATTCAGCACAGAAGGACTGTCACACGCAAAACAAGATCTTATTACAAATATCTGCAAGGATTATAGTTGCGGTGTTGTGTGCCTCTAGCAAACGCACAGAGGACCAGACTCCACAAGGCCAAGAATACCTGGCATGCAGCTAATCAAAGAGGTTCCCCATTACCAATACGGAAGTGCAATTTTCGTCAAGAACGATCTCAAAGTCACAGAAGGCAGAACTAATGATCAGAATAGTTATAAATAGTCTCTGTAAGTCTGGAAACATAAACATCCACTCTGTATATAAGCTGCCCAACATACCATATCAGTTCAGCACACCCCTGGGAAAGAACAAGGATAGACCAGACATAATGATGGGAGACTTCAACAGCCACAATGTGACCTGGGGATATACAAAAACTAACAAAGATGGGGAACCAGTGGAACAGTGGGCTGAAAACAACAAGCTCCATTTGATCCACGATCCAAAACAGACTCCATCATTCAACAGCGACACATGGAAAAGAGGCTATAATCCAGATCTATGTTTCAGTAGCAAAGCTCGTATTGATTACCATCCCAAAGTCACAGCACAAGCCAATACTTTGCAAAATCAACCCAGCGATACAACCAACAGAGTTTCCCGATCGAAACAGATTTATTTTCCAAAAAGCTAACTGGGAAGCTTTCTCGAAAGGAGTGGACAAACTTTTCTTTCTTCAACCGCTACCAGGAAACTACAATGAGTTTGTTAAAGCTTTAAAATACTGTGCATGGCATAGTATACCGAGAGGATGTAGAAAATCGTACATTCCAGGCTACAGCGAAGAGACAGATAGGAAACGTATTGTGATCTCTATGACGCCAACCCATTCTCCCAGAAACTACGGACGCGGGCTAAGAAGTAACAACAATGACTGAAAATAGAAGACAGAAATGGCAACACACTGTAGAAAGCATTAACATGACCAACAGTAGTCGGAAAGCATGGAGACTGTTCAAAAAGCTAGATGGTATATCTGCAGGTACACCAGGCTTTGTTGGCGTTACAGAAAACCAAATAGCCTCCCAGCTGCTGAAAAACGGTAAAGCGGAACAGAGACTGAAGAAAGGGAGTACGAGAAAACTAAATGCTTTCCAGGAAGAAAATAATGAAACACTCGAGCACACATTTACATTATCAGAACTGAACGAAGCAATCAAAAGTTTAAAGATTGGGAAGGCCCCAGGCATACGTGATATTAAAAATGAACAGCTGGTACATCTTGGTGTTTCCTCTAAATTGTGGCTATTTGAGTATATGAACTGCTGTTGGACAACTGGACGAATCCTCAGAATCTGGAGGCAGGCAAAACTAATTGCAATTCTTAAATCTGGTAAGGACCCAGAAGGTCCTAAAAGTTATCGGCTGATCTCTCTGTTGTGTACAACTTACAAACTGTTGGAAAGATTGATACTAAACATATTAAACGAGCTGATTGAGGGCATCCTAATAAAAGAGCAAAAACAGGATTTCGACCTGGCAAATCTTGTACCAGTCAAGCACTCAGCCTAACCCAGTATATTGAAGATGGGTTTGAGAAAAGATTAGCTACGGGGGTGGTTTTTATAGATTTGACGGCAGCATATGATACCATCAACCTCAGAAGCCTCATTGCGAAAGTGCAAAAATCAACAAAAAGCTCTCAACTCACTGCTGTACTCAAATCAGTTCTATTTAACAGAAGATATTTTGTTGAGTTCCAGGGTACATGAGCAGATGGTGACTACAAACAAATGGGCTTCCCAAAAGTAATGTTCTTGCCCCCATGTAATTTAATATTTATGTGACCAGCCTATTAGTCCCCAGTCAAGATCTTACATTTGTGCTGATGATAGGGCAATAGCAGTTCAGGTATCAAACTACAGGGATATTGAGGAAATAGTATCTGAGAACCTGGAAAAGCTCAACAACTATTACAATAAAAATCAGCTGAAACCCGATCCAAGTAAGATCCAGACTTGCCTGTTCCATCTTAACAACAGAGAGGCGAAGCGAGAACTGAATGTTTGGTGGAATGACACAAGATTAAGACACTGCCATTTCCCAGTGTACTTGGGAGTTACTCTTGATAGGACACTGTCATTCAAGCGGCACACTGAGAAGAACAGGGCAAAAGTTCAATCACAGAGTAACGTACTTGGCAAGCTAACAACATCAAAATGGGGAGCTAATTCAAAAGTTTTACGCACCACCACAGTGGCACTCTGTTACTCTGCTGATGACTTTGCAAGTCCTCTCTGGGAGCGGTCGTGCCACACAAACAAACAGGACACTGTCCTGAACCAGAGGTGTAGACATATTACTGGATGTCTTATGCCAACAAGAGTAGAACACTTACACTCCTTATCAGGAATTGATCCGCCAAATGTCCGACGTTCAATACAGAGCGGAAATGAACGAACAAAACAGGTTCAAGATCAACGTCATCCACTTCATGGGTACCAAATAGTACCAAAGCGACTTAAGTCAAGAAGTACTTTTCTCCACTCAACCGAACCACTCACAGATCCATCAAAAACCTTTAGAAAAAAACTGTGGCAGTAACAACAAGAATCTGCTCACGATTCTGAGGAAGTGCTGCCACCAGGTGCAGAACTTAAGCGGGAGAGATCGAAAACCCTGAACAGGCTGCGTTCAGGAATGGGCAGATGCAATAAAAATCTGCGCAAGTGGAGCATTAGTGAAAGTGCTTTGTGTCCGTATGCGAAAATCCAAACCATGAACCACCTGCTTCAATGTCCGCTAGTAAACCATCCAAGAGCGTGCACGGCCCAAGACCTGGTGGCGTGCAGCGAAACAGCGAGGGAATATGTGGACTTCTGCAAGAATGAGATATGAAGCAAAGACTGCATAATATTTTATATGAAATATATACAGGGTGTCCCAGCTATCTTGTCCACCCAAAATATCTCTGGAACAATAACAGCTATTGGAAAACGACTTTCACCGGTACCAATGTAGGGCTGGTGGCCATGAATGTACATATTTGGAAAAATTCTAAAACGAAAGCATATGTGTTTTTAACATAAACTTATGTTTTTTTAAATTGACTTCCTATATTTTTTCTTCAGCAATCCATAGCATGACAAAGCACATACACAATGGCGTTGATTGCATCGTAATATTCCCATTACATCCCGAGATATTGAGACGCGAAGATGACGCTTGAAACACCCGACATGCGCTGCTAGCGCACGTCCTGAGGCTCAGGCGTGAACCCCATGCTGCCCGTAATCGCGGTGTGATTGACATGCGTAATCACACTTCCATACGTATCAAGAGGTCCGAAACGAATAATACAGTCTGCTGCAAGTGACAGTTAATCATTCACTCGTAATAGTAAAATTCATGTTGATGGTTTTTGTGAAACGAGCAAGTGGATTGAAAGTTTTCCCGTTGTTTAGGTAAAACGTTTTGATTTGGGAAGTTCAGGTAGGACATAGAAGATGAATGTAAACATGTTTAACCAATTAGTTTTATTATCACATAATTATCAATGTTATGTTTATCTAATGCTTAAATGACAAGTTGTTGCAAACAAATGTTTCTTAACATCACTGGGTAAAATGGCCCTTTGTAGAAATTTCCACTGTGATATCAGCACTACAAACTAAACATAGCGTTCACATCTCATGCTCAGAGTGATGCCCGTTGGCTTGCATACATAGGGTCACTCTGCGGATGAAGGATGCCCTACTTCGTGCTACTGTGCTTCCTGCCGCCGTTGGATAAGCAGCTGCAGCAGCAAGTCGTATACTCCTAGCTCACTCATTTGTTACATAGTTTAATTCTTAATTTATTTGCGTTTTCGGTACCTGCATTGTTTAATTCATAAATTTCGGGCGGGTTATAGTACTTGAGAGTTGTAGCATCGCGTTTTAGTACCTGAATATTGTTAAAATCGCGTAGTCTCCTTCCGCCGCCAAGCAGTGTGTCAGCAGTGCGCAAGTAGCAGCATTACTGCATTTACTAGACAGTCTTGTATTTTAATAACTGTTTAAATTTTGTGTCGAATTGATTGTGCTCTCTGTAGATTAATTCAGACGTTCTTTGCACAACAGTTTTTAGCATAGATAGGGACTGCAACTGCTGTGTTCGGATGTAGGCTGAGTTGGCATCCCTTCGTTCCCAGCTTCAGGCGGTGTTGGCTTCGGTCACTCAGCTTGAGGCTGTTGCCAATGGGCATCACTGTGGGGGTCCGGATGGGTGTTTGTTGGGGACGGCCAGCTCGTCCCACGCATCTCCCGATCGGACTACGACTGTGGCTACCCGGGACACTGCCCACATTGAGGCTGATCCCTCACCTGTGGTAGAGTGAGAAGTCGTCTCGAGGTGTGGCAGGGGGCGAAAGACATTCCGGAGGGCTGAACGGAAGGCCTCTCCAGTTTGTCTGACGAACCGGTTTCAGGCTCTGCCTCAGGCTGATACTGATCTTCAGCCTGACATGGCTGCTTGTCCTGTTCCAGAGGTTGCCCCTCAGTCTGCAAGATCTGGGCAGCCGCAGAGGGTGGGCTTACTGGTAGTTGGGAGCGCCAACGTCAGGCGCGTAATGGGGCCCCTTAGGGATATGGCAGCAAGAGAGGGGAAGAAAACCAATGTGCACTCCGTGTGCATACCGGGGGGAGTCATTCCAGATGTGGAAAGGGTCCTTCCGGTTGCCATGAAGGGTACAGGGTGCACCCATCTGCAGGTGGTCGCTCACGTCAGCACCAATGATGTGTGTTGCTATGGACTGGAGCAAATCGTCTCTGGCTTTCGGCGGCTATCTGACTTGGTGAAGACTGCCAGTCTCACTAGCGGGATGAAAGCGGAGCTCACCATCTGCAGCATCGTCGACAAGACTGACTGTAGACCTTTGGTACAGAGCCGAGTGGAGGGCTTGAATCAGAGGCTGAGACGGTTCTGCGACCGTGTGGACTGCAGATTCCTCGACTTGCGCCATAGGGTGGTGGGGTTTCGGGTTCCGCTGGATAGGTCAGGAGTCCACTACAAGCAGCAAGCGGCTACACGGGTTGCAGGGGCTGTGTGGCGTGGCCTCGGGCAAGTACAGAAAGTGCAACAGCCTCAAAGGGTGCGGGCCAAATTCAGGACATGCGGGGACCAAGCACAATCGGTATTGTAATTGTAAACTGTCGAAGCTGCATTGGTAAAGTACCGGAACTTCAAGCGCTGATAGAAAGCGCCGAAGCTGAAATCGTTATAGGTACAGAAAGCTGGCTGAAACCAGAGATAAATTCAGCCGAAATTTTTACAAAGGCACAGACGGTGTTTAGAAAGGATAGATTGCATGCAACCGGTGGTGGCGTGTTTGTCGCTGTTAGTAGTAGATTATCCTGTAGTGAAGTAGAAGTGGATAGTTCCTGTGAAATATTATGGGTGGAGGTTACACTCAACAACCGAGCTAGGTTAATAATTGGGTTTTTTTACCGACCTCCCGACTCAGCAGCATTAGTGGCAGAACAGCTGCGAGAAAATTTGGAATAAATTTCACATAAATTTTCTCAGCATATTATAGTCTTAGGTGGAGATTTCAATTTACCAGATATAGACTGGGACACTCAGATGTTTAGGACAGGTGGTAGGGACAGAGCTTCGAGTGACATTATACTGAGTGTACTATCCGAAAATTAGCTCGAGCAATTAAACAGAGAACCGACTCGTGGAGATAACATCTTGGACCTACTGATAACAAACAGACCCGAACTTTTCGACTCTGTAAGTGCAGAACAGGGAATCAGTGAACATAAGGCCGTTGCAGCATCCCTGAATATGGAAGTTAATAGAAATATAAAAAAATGGGAGGAAGGTTTATCTGTTTAGCAAGAGTAATAGAAGGCAGATTTCAGACTGCCTAACAGATCAAAACGAAAATTTCTGTTCCGACACTGACAATGTTGAGTGTTTATGGAAAAAGTTTAAAGCAATTGTAAAATGAGTTTTAGACAGGTAAGTGCCGAGTATAACTGTGAAGGACGGGAAAAACCCACAGTGGTTCAACAACAAAGTTAGGAAACTACTGCGGAAGCAAAGAGAGCTTCACTCCAAGTTTAAACGCAGCCAAAATCTCTCAGACAAACAGAACCTAAACGATGTCAAAGTTAGAGTAAGGAGGGCTATGCGTGAAGCGTTCAGTGAATTCGAAAGTAAAATTCTATGTACCGACTTGACAGAAAATCCTAGGAAGTTCTGGTCCCACGTTAAATCAGTAAGTGACTCGAAACAGCATATCCACACACTCCGGAATGATGATGGCTTTGAAACAGAGGATGACACGCGTAAAGCTGAAATACTAAACACTTTTTCCAAAGCTGTTTCACAGAGGAAGACCGCACTGCAGTTCCTTCTCTAAATCCTCGCACAAACGAAAAAATGGCTGATATCGAAATAAGTGTCCAAGGGATACAGTTCCGCACTGTCGCCTGATAAACAAAGTAAGAGCTTACGGAATATCAGACCAGCTGTGTGGCTGGATTGAAGAGTTTTTAGCAAACAGAACACAGCATCTTGTTATCGATGGACAGACGTCTACAGACGTTAAAGTAACCTCTGGCGTGCCACAGGGGAGTGTTATGGGACCATTGCTTTTCACAATATATATAAATGACCTAGTAGTTAGTGTCGGAAGTTCCATGCGGCTTTTCGCGGATGATGCTGTAGTATACAGAGAAGTTGCAGCATTAGAAAATTGTAGCGAAATGCAGGAAGATCTGCAGCGGATAGGCACTTGGTGTAGGGAGTGGCAACTGACCCTTAACATATACAAATGTAATGTATTGCGAATACATAGAAAGAAGGATCCTTTATTGTATAATTGTATGATAGCGGAAGAAACACTGGTAGCAGTTACTTCTGTAAAATATCTGGGAGTATGCGTGCGCAACGATTTGAAATGGAATGATCATATAAAATTAATTGTTGGTAAGGTGG